>NC_056743.1:167122519-167177519 GCF_019279795.1 Protopterus annectens | reverse complement strand
AAAAGGGAAAATAAGGGAGTATTTGGATAATATGCTAGCCACCCAGCAGTGTAAACCTTTGCTCTAGATTGTGACTGTTGAAGCGCAAAAATGGAAGAAAAGGGAATGTGGATGGATGGCTGGATTTGGATAATATGCAATAGCTTAGAAAGGTTTTTGTTAACCCCAGTGCACAAAACTCTTAGCATAACAACTTGGGCAACATAAAGTAGAAAGGATTGTTGTCAAACCTAGGGAACATTTCACAAGAGAACTAATCAGAGGTCACTGTTGGAGATATTTTGGGAATTCTATGAACATTTTATAAAGAGGAGGAATGGTGAACCCAAGAAAATACACATATGAAATTATTTATGGAAGCTGTAACTATGCCATGGTTAAAGGAAGATAAAGCTTAAGAATTGATAATGAAGTTAGGAATGGATGAAATAAAAATGTTTGTGTATTCAATTGACAGAGAAGCATTCAGGAACAGTCGGCAGTCCTGTAGAACTTTGGAAATTAGGACGGAAGAAAGTGAAAAAAATGTGGAAGGCTTTTAATAATATTTTAAAAGGAGAGATAGATTAGTGATCAGCAGTATGGTTTCATGCCAGGAAAGAGCACTACAGATGCGATGTTTGCTCTGAGAGTGTTGATGAAGAAGTACAGAGAAGGTCAGAAGGAGTTGCATTGTGTCTTTGTGGATTTAGAGAAAGCATATGATGGTGCCTAGAGAGGAGTTGTGGTATTGTTTGAGGAAGTTGGGAGGGTCAGAGAAGTATGTAAGAGTGGTACAGGATATGTACAAGGGTAGTGTGACAGCGGTCATGTCTGCGGTGGGAGTGACAGATGCGTTTAAGGTGGAAGTGGGATTACATCAAGGATCAGCTCTGAGCCTTTTCTTATTTGCAATAGTCATGGACAGGTTGACAGACAAGATCAGACAGGAGTCCCCGTGGACTATGATGTTTGCAGATGACATTGTGATCTGTAGTGAGAGTAGGGAACAGGTGGAGGAGACCCTGGAAAGGTGGAGATATGCTATAGAGAGAAGAGGAATGAAGGTCAGCAGGACTAAGACAGAATACATGTGTGTGAATGAGAGGGAGGATAGAGGAATGGTGAGGATGCAGGGAGTAAAGGTGGTGAAGGTGAATGAGTTGTACTTGGGATCAACAGTTCAGAGTAATGGTGAGTGTGGAATAGAGGTGAAGAAGAGAGTACAGGCAGGATGGAGTAGGTGGAGAAGAGTGTCAGGAGTGATTTGTGACAGACGAGTACCAGTAAGAGAGAAAGGGAAGGTCTACAAGAGGGTAGTGAGACCAGCTATGTTATATGGGTTGGAGACAGTGGCATTGACAAAAAGGCTGGAGTCAGAGCTTGACTTGGCAGAGTTGAAGATGTTAAGATTTGCACTGGGTGTGACGAGGATGGACAGGATTAGGAATAAGTATATTAGATGGTCAGCCCAGGTTGGAAGGTTTGGAGACAAACCCAGAGAGGCAAGATTATGTTGGTTTGGACATGTGCTGAGGAGGGATGCAGAGTATGTTGGGAAAAAGCTAATGATGAATCTGCCAGGTAACAGGAAAAGAGGAAGACATAAGGTTTATGGATGTGGTGAGAGAGGACATGCAGGTGGTTGGTGTGACAGAACAAGATGCAGAGGACAGGAAGAAATGAAAACAGTTGATCTGCTGTGGCGACCCCTAACGGGAGCAGCCAAAAGAAGAAGACGACAGTGTGATTAACTTGGACGAATGCTGTAGTGACTCTATTATCCAAGGAGGGTAAAAACCCAAATTCTTATTGACTAATTTCACTTCTAAACCATGTTTATAAATCATTTATATCAATACTAAGTGAATGGCAAAGGTGTTAGCAAAATTAATAGATACAGTTGTGTTTTTTTTTGTGGAGGGAAGGCAGACAATATGATCCAGAGGGAGGCAGAGTGTAAAAAAAAAGTTGATATTGTTGACAGGTCTTAATGCACAGAATGCATTTGATTGCATCTGCTGGGATTTTTGAATAGGGTAATCGAAGCTTTGGCTTTTCAAGCTAGAGTAATGGAATTAATTATGATATATGAAGGATCAGAGGTAATAAGTAAAGTAGGGGATTTCTACTTTGATAAGCTGTGTTCAACAAAAGAACCAAGCAAGAGTGTCTTCCTCCCCTTTTATTTGCTTTGCATTTAGAGCCACTGGCAAAGAAAATGAAATACTCGGAAAGGGGCATTTCAGTGTTGCAGAACATTTTGAGACAGTTTCATGTTTTTTCAGTATATAAAAATAAATGAAAATAAAACAAGGACTATAGTGATAAACTATATACCCACACTTTAATTGATTCAGCAATACCCGTCTCTGTGGGACATAAGATGAAGTATTTAGATTTATGGATAAAAAAGATTTCTGTAATGGTAGCTAAGGATATATAGGAATAATCTAAAAACTGAGAAGTTGGAAACTCTTGATTATGGATAGTAAAATACAAGCAGTGAAAACATTTGTAGTCCCTTTGTGTATGTTCTTCATGTTGATCACTGTTGCAGTAGCCTAAGCTAAGTATACAGGCTGTATCCTGCATAGATTATAACAACCAGCAAGCTTCCAAAGCTTCAGGGTGCCTTCTACAGCCCAAACTGTTAGTCAGTTTGAGCTGAGCTGACTAAAAACAGGTTGTGCACCAAGCCTTTCAGAGCTTTCCTGCAGTCGAAGTGAGTGCTCCTTTGTGGGCTTTCAAGGATCTATGGTCAGCTTGTGCTGTTTCATTGCTGGGCAGATAAGTTCCCTGTGGAAAAAAAAAACTTCCACATATAATTACTGTCAAAGGAAAAATATACTTTAAAAATGATCAGTACACGGTAGGTTCAGGTTAAGGCACTTTAATCTTGCAGCAAGGAGACAAAAACGTGCTAATACAGAGTTTGTCTAACTAGAATCAGGAAATGCAGGCATTTTTATACATTTTCTAATAAGACATTGCCTACCAAGCTGACGTAGTAAATAACAAGTTTTAACATCATCATTTCGTAGTGCTTGTTTATATGATTTTCTGCTTGTACTATCAATTTTTGTGAGAAACTTCCTAAGAAAAACAACGTGGCCTTGGCTACCACCGGTTAGATATATGCAGTGTTACCATTCAAGGTACTATGGCTAATTTGAGCACAAAGCAAGTATAGATTGCAGTTCATTTCTCCAACAGTCCTTTGTCTGTGTTATCTCTTCCTCCTGCAGCTGTGCATGTTCTCATACTTCGAACAGAGCTAATTGTTCAAAATCATTACATTACAGAATATGACTTTGTTCATTCATTTCTTCCTGACCTAGCAGATAATCACCTGCTTCTCAAGTACATTTAAAAAAGGCATAAACATGAATATTGCTGTGCTAGCAATTACTAGGTCAGAGGGCATCTTGCAAGTTTCAGAAAGCACACTGCAGTTTCAAAAGCATCTTTTAGTCTCATATGAAATTCAGCTGTATACAAAATAGTGCATATAAAATAGAATGAAAAACGTGTTAACTCATTTAGTTTCTAATTAGCATTAAGCACACAAATTAATACATATTTTTCTAACATTTCCCCGTTAATACTTTTTAATTCTATTTTCAAAAGAATAAACAGTTTGATTCTTCTCCTAACCTCTTCCATTCAGGATTTGCAGTTAAGAGAATCATTCAGTTTAAACTTATGAAAGTGTTTCACTTTTCAACAATTCTTCAATTTCAGTACTTTGATACAAAGTCTCAGAAACTGATATATCTATAAATTCTTTGATTAACTTTTTCATGCAGGGAATACCACAACAAATGCATGCTCCTAATAGGAGTAATCCCACACAAATGGCAATCAGGATGTTCATTAGGATGGAACCCCCCCCCCCCCACACACAAATTCTGGAAAAAGTCCGTCAGAGGGTTTGGGCCTGGCTTAGTCATGGTCGACACTTGCTGGATCACCTCAAGATGGTCGTTTATTTCATGCTGGTTGTCAGGAATGTATGAACAGCATTCTTCTTTGATTAAAGCGCACTTACCACCTCTCGCCACTAGGGTGAAGTCGAGAGCCATGCGGTTCTGAAGCACCACAGTTCTCATAGCATTCAGTTCATCAGTCACTAATTCGAGAGCAGAAAAGGTTGCATTGCTCATAACTTCGAGAAGTTTAGACAGTTTTCTCAGCTCCCAAATCGATTTCACTGCGCCATATGCAGGGGCTATGCCTGCCCATGATATAATGGTGTCACTCAAGTCCATGTGTGTCAGTTTATCTTTGTTTTTTATAGACTTATGGTTTCTCCATCCTGCTTCGATTCGTCCTACTTGATTCTCGGGTCTCTTAATTGGACTTCTAGGTTTACTGCTGATCTCTCTGACGTTTCGAATTTTTCCCTGAGGCAAAGCTGCAGTGTGTCGTATGGCCGGAACCAGGTAACCCAAAAAACAACTGCCGGACCAATTCTCAGGTAGCCATTTATATGCTTTTTTTCCCCACAAACAAAATAACAATTCTCTACTTTACTATTGATATAAGCTTGCCCTGCATGAAACATTTTCTTATAAATAATAGAAAGCTGTTTTAAAAGAACAGGAGTATGTTGTATCTCATCAACACTCTTATGCATCTTAGCGAAATATGCATCATTGTTTGTATCACAAATAGTTTTAGTCTTACTGGGTTTAATATAAACATTTATAAGAAACAAGTCACATTGCAATTGCTCCAACCCACCTGAATAGTGTCATTCTTGTAAAAACATGCAATCCCTTTTTGTGTAACAGGTAGGTACAATGCTATTTTGTCTTGTGATTTCACAGGTGTAGTATCAAAAATCAAGTTTTCCCAGGTCTCATTGACCCCTAGTGGGACAGCAGTCATTAATAATCCCCCGTATGCTGTCGGTATAGCTGTGCAAATCCAGCAGTTCGAAATATTGAAAGTCTCAGCATACACATATTTAATTACTTGGTAAGTGTTAAAGTTTGGATGCCAGTCTATGAGTAATGCATCACGTTTGATCATTTCAACTTTTGTGGCTGGGAAAAGGAAAAGCCACAACAAAAAGATCAATGTTATCAGTATAGCTATCAGAATAATCATGCCAGTTTTCTGAGGTTGTTCTGCATCTCTGTTTACTCTATACCTGGTCATTTTGTTCTTGTTGTACAACAGTAACAAGGTTTTTGTCCAGTTCAAAGTTCTTAACCAGTTTACAGTGTGTCAGATGAATCCAGGACGCTTGCTCTGCGATCTTGACTGCAGTGGGTGTCGACAGTAGTACCTGGTACGGCCCTTCCCATTTCGGAGAACTCCAGTTCTTTTTCTTCACGACCTTCACCCAGACCCATGCGCCTGGGGCTACTGCTGCTTCCAATGGTCTGGTTTGCTCTTTATCTGAAACAGAATTTAACTGCAAAAGTTTGTTATTCAAAAATCGCCTCATATACTCTGCAATTGAACTGTCAGCCTCCTGCTCTGCAGGCATGAGAGGCTTCCATTGAGGTGTATAATATGCCCTCCCAAACAGAATTTCAAAAGGAGTTAACCCTTTTGCATTTGGAACAGTTCTCATGCTCAACAGTGCCAGAGGTAGACAGTGCACCCAGTTCTTTTTGTGTCTCACTAATCAATTTCCTAAGCTTATTTTTCAAAACCCCATTATGCCTCTCTACTAATCCTGCAGATTGGGGGTGGTATGCGCAATGATTTTTCAGAGAAATCCAGAAATAACGGCTGAGTTGTTGTATAGTTTGATTTACAAAGTGTGTGCCATTGTCACTATAAATTTTTTCCGGTAGGCCAAATCTAGGAATAATTTCTTTAATGAGGACTTTTGCAACAGTAGCTGCATCTGGATTTTTAGCTGGAAAAGCTTCCACCCATTTGGAAAACATATCTATAATGACAAGGAAGTACTTCTTATTTTCGCATTTGTTCAGCTCTATAAAATCCATACAAATAGTATGGAATGGATACAGTGATGTAGGGAAACTCCCTTGCTTAGGTTTTAATGCCCCTTGTGCATGATGCTTGTTACAAACATGGCATGCTGCAGAAAAAAAATTTGTGTAGTTTGTAAATCCATACATTGTAAACACTCTATTCACTAACTGTACCATCCCCCCTGTTGAGACATGGCACTGCCCATGGCTCAACAAAGCTGCATATCTAAACAAGTTAGATGGCAAAATAGGTTTCTTCTCTTTGGAGATGTACAGACCCTTCTCAAGGGTTGCTCCTTGTTTTATCCACTTTTGTTTTTCTACATTTGTAGTAAGTGTCTGCATTGTTTTTAACATTTTCAAGTCTAAAATCTCAGATGGCTGAAATTCCTCACTCAAAAGAAATACTTCTGAAGCTGCTTGTTTTGCAGCTGTATCAGCCCTCACATTACCTTTTGAAATTCTATCCTGTTGCTTGGTATGAGCTACGCATTTGCAAATAGCTACTTTCTGAGGTAATTGAATAGAGTCTAACAAGTCTAAAATAAATTGCGCATGGTCAATTGGTTTACCCAGTAGATGTTATCATTCCTGTATTTTTCCACTGCTGTGCAAAAGCATGTACAGTAGAAAAAGAATACTGACTGTCAGTAAAAATGTTCACTCTCTTACCTTTTGCCAAGGTACATGCCCTTGTCAAAGCAATCAATTCTGCTGCTTGTGCAGATAAGTTGTGTGGTAAAGACTTTGCTTCTAAAATCTCAGTATCAGAAACTACTGCATACCCCACTAGCTTCTGTCCTGTAGGACCCCTCCTGCACGAGCCGTCCACATAGTGTGTCACCTCGGCATCATCCAAGGGAACATCTGTAAGACCTTTTCTAGGTAGTGTCTTTTGCTCAATCTCCTGCGGGCAGCAGTGTGGTTTGCCATCTGCAGGGGTTGGGAGCAAGGTTGACGGATTCAAAGTTGTGCATCGTTCAATTGTCATATGAGGTTGGCTCAACAGTATAGTCATACAGGAAAGATGTCTAGTAGGAGAAAGATATGCTACTTTTTCTTGCAGTAAAATAATCGCGACTGCATGAGGCACTCTCAATGTGAGAGGGTGGAACAATACTACTGAGGCTGAAGACTGCACTGCCATTGCAGCTGCGACTACTGCTTGTACACAGTGGGGCAAGGATCGCGCCACTGGGTCTAGCTGTGATGCATAGTAAGCTATGGGGCGTTGTTTGTCCCCATGCTGTTGTGTTAACACTGATGTCATATAACCTTGCTTACAATCTACAGTTTGGAAAAATCGTTTATGATAGTTTGGTAATCCTAAAACTAATGAAGAAGCTATCAGTTGTTTCAATTTGCAGAAAGCTGATTCTGCTTCTGGTGTCCACTGTAATAAATCTTGTGCTGCCATCGGCTTTTTGAATATCAAGTTGGTCAGCGGAGGAGATTCCAAGGCATAGTTTGGAATCCAACTCCAACAAAAGTTAGTAGTACCCAGGAAGGACATAATTTCCTTCTTGGTAGTTGGTTTCGGTGCTTGTAATATTGCTGTTTTTCTGTCTTCATCTAATATTCTGCCTTCTTTGGATATTACATATCCCAGGTATTTGACCTGTTTTTTCCAAAGTTGCAGTTTGTTTTTGCTTACCTTGTGTCCTTGAGTGGCTAAAAATTGTAGTAATGCTATGGTATCCTCTCTGCATTCTTGCTGGGTGGGGGCTGCCAGAAGAATGTTGTCTACATTTCGGTGGGATAAATCCCGCCAGGTTACTTGCCATTTCTTGTGCAAATATTGTTGGACTTTCACAATATCCCTGTGGTAGTCTCGTATATGTATACCTTTTCCCTTGAAATGTAAATGCGCACCAATGTTGGCTGTCAGGATGTATCGGTATTGAGAAAAATGCATTGCTAATATCTACCACAGAAAAATACTTTTGTTGAGGTTTCAAATCATTTAACAAAGTGTGTGGATCTGGCACCGTAGGTGCCCTGGGTATAAATGCGTCATTTACAGCTTGTAAATCTTGGACCATACGCCATTCTTCGTTTGCTTTCCTAACAGGAAATAAGGGTGTATTACATGGCAAATCAGGAGATTCTATCAAGACTCCTTCCTTAAGTAAGGCTGCTATTATAGGTTTGATTCCTATTTCTGCATCCTTTCTCAAGGGATACTGTCTCTTTTGAGGTCTAAGTGCTGATTTTGGCGTGATAGTAACTGGTCCTGCTGTACGAATAAGTCCTACATCTGATTTCCCTGTTGACCAGAGAGTCTCTGGTATGCCTCGTAAGGCTTTTTCCTCTTCCTCTAGTAAGAGTGCTACTCAGCTATCCTCACGTGCCTGTGAGTGTACAGCTGGGTGTGTCTGCGTTATCCAATTTAATTTTTGCTTTTGTACTCCCTGTTCAGAAAGTTCTAACTCTGTCTGCTTTGCCCACCTTGTGACTTTTTCTCCTAGGTCTGCCCACTTCAAATTTCTATCTTTAGTTAAACTCATGTGGTAATAGATTAGATTTGTAAAGTCCTAGGAATTCCTGGGGCAATGAACAGCTTATTACACTGTTTCCTTCTGTGTCCCAGTACAAATTTTGTAATACTAATCTGTTAGCATGTTTTTTAAACAGTTCTTGCTCATATTCTTTATCAGGTCCTGGTCTGTTACAGTAATATAGAGTGCAGTGCAACAAATGCTGTTTATCAGTGTCAAGGGAGGGGGATTTACTGATGGCTACATTCATCAGTTCTTCGGTTACTGCCCCTGGACCAGTCGTAACTAAGTCCTGGCTGTACCAATAAAATGTTTCACCCTCCGGTCGCACTATAAAAGTATCCATTTGTCGCTGTGCTTCCATACCCTGCATAGTTGGAACTACGGCTATGCCAAATATCTGCATTAGGTCTCTGCCCAAGAGATTCACTGGGCATTTTGCAGAAACAACAATTTTGCTTTTCTGGGTCATCCCTGAAACTGGGTCAGTTAATAAGCTATGTTGTGGGAGAGTGGCTCGATACAGCTGTCCATTAGCTTAAAAAATTTGGTTTTAGGGGGGTTCTGATTTTCCGGTTTTTTTTTTGAAGGGAAAAGGTTTTGTAGCCCCTTCAACGGTTTAATCCCCCTCTTCCAAATTTCTTTTTTTTTGGGTTTTCAAGTGATTGGCTTCAATTTTGAATCCATTTTTTTTTCTTAACCTTACCCCAACCCTCTATTTTTTTTTTCCTTTCATTTTCTTTTTTTAAAACCCTATCCATGATTTTGTTTCCTGGGTATTTTTTACCCTCCCCTTTGGGTTACCTTTTTTATTTTTCTGCAAATCCCGTAAATGCCCCTTTTTTTGCTTTAAAAATTTTCCCCTTTTTTTCCCTTCTTTTAAATCTTTGATCGTTTTTTAAAATTTTTTCCTGGGGTATTTTTTTCCCTTCTTCCCAAATTTTTTAAAACAAAAATTTTTAAAATTTTCAACAGTTTTCTTTTTTTTTGTTTTAAAATCCCCCCTGGCTTCATTTTCAAGAAGCTTAATTTTACTTTTGTCAGTTTTCCCTTTTGTTAAAATGGGTTAATCTGCTTTTTAAATTTTCATTCTTTTCCTCTGCTCAAAAATTTTTAATTTTTTTCTTTCCCCATTCAAATGGGAATTAAAACCCCTTTAAAATCTTCTAAAAATTTTCAAAAATTTTCCCCTTTTGGAGATTTTTGCTTTCCAAAAGCCCGGTTCCATTTTAAGAGATTGGGCTGTTGTTTTTACTTTCAATTTTTTTTCTAAGTTTTAATTTCTAAAAATTTTTACCTTGTTGCCCTGTTTAGGCCATTACCTAAATTTTCAAAAAACCCTTTCTTACTTTCCCTTTCAAAAGGGAACAAACCCATTGAGTTTTTTTTCTAAAATTCTTTTAAAAACCCTTTTTTTCTTTTTTCCTGCCACGGGCTAATCTAAGGTTCTTTTTTCCTTTCCGCTGTTTGGAACTTTTGGGGGAATTTTTTTCCTAAATTTGTTTTAAAATTTTTTTTTACCCAATTCCCTTTAATTCTTAGGCCTTGGGCCCGGTCTCGGGAACTTGGCCTTTTTTTTTTGCAAAGGAAAGTTTTTTACCAGGTTGGGGCATTTTCCAAACTCGCTTCAAATTTGTTTAAAAACAGAAGCAAAGGGTGTTGAAAAATTTTGTCTTTTTCTAAAGAAAAAGGTTTTTTTAATTTTTGTCCCCTGGGTTTTCTTCCTCAACCAATTTGGGCCTGGGGCCCTTTTCCAAAATTGTTGGGGCTTTTTAGGGTTTTCACTTGTTTTAATTTCAAACCCCAATTTAAAAAGTAAGATTTTTAAAACCAAATTAAAAAAATTTTTTAATTTTCCAAAACATTTTTCGCCACTGTAATAAATTTGTCTTTTTAAACGGGCCCGGGAAAAAATTTTTGGAATTTTCCTCCAATTAGAAAAAGACATACCCCCTTTTATTGGGTTTTTTTTTTTTCCTTTTTTTTCCCTAAAAAACGCCTTTTACACCGGTTAGAAAGCATTTTTTTTGCCCCCTTTGGCAAAAAAAATAAAATTTGGGCCCCCCTTTTTAAACGGGTAAATTCTCTTTCTGGGTTTTGGGTTTTACTTTGGAAAAGGGTTATTTTACTTCCCCCAAAACGAAAACCCCCTTTTCCCGAAATTAAAAGGCAAAAAAAAAGGGGTGTCATTTGGTAGGAAACGCAATTCACCACCCGAAAAATTTTTGGGGAAAAAATGTTTCAAAAGGGAAAAAACCTTAAAATTTTACAATACCCCCCGGTAGGGGTTATTAAAAGGAATTTTTTCCAAAAAAAGCATTTTTAAAAAAATTTTTTTTTCTAACTTTGAAAGGAAATGGGATTTTTAAAATTTTTTAAAACTTTTTTTTACCAAAACTGGTAAATTTTAAGTTTTCTCTTTAGGTTTTTTTAAAATTTTTTTTTACTTTTTTTTTTAAAAATTTCCTTTTTTTTGGGAAAACAACTGGCCCCTTGGCTTTTTTTTAAGGAATTAAATTTTACCTTTTTTAAATTAGGGAATTTGGAAAAGAAGATTTGCTTGCAGTTCATTTTTTTTCCCCCCCTTTGCTTTTCTTTTTTCCACTTGCCACTCTCTTCAAAGGGGTTTGTTCAAAACTTTTCTTCGGGGGGGGAAGATGTCTTCATTTTTCCTCCTAAGGTAATAACCTGTTTTCCAAAAATTTCCCATAAACATTTTTTCTTCCCCTTTCCCCGTAAGGGGGTCTTGAAGCCAAAAAAATTCAATTTAAAAGATTTTAATTTTGGAAAAATTTGCTTAAAAAATTTCTTTTTTCTAACATTTTAGTTTTCCAAAAGTTTAAAATAAATTTTTTTAAAAAAGGGTTAGCCCTTTTTTTGAATTTAATTTTCCCCTTTTAAAGGGGAACCTTTTGTTCTGATAGTTAGGGTTAAAATTGAATCCAAAATTATTTTCTTAAGGTTTTAAATTACCTTTTAATTTGGGGTTGTCCTTTTTTTTTTTCACCGGGAAAAAATACATTTTTTCCTTTTAAAAAAAAAATTTTTTTTTTGGACCTGGAAAAAAGTCCCCTTTTTTTTAAAAAAATAAACCTTTTTTTTTCCAAAAGTTTTGACCTTATAAATTTTTGTCCCTGGGTACTTTTTCCCCTTTTTTTCAAAATTCTTTTAAAAGCTTTTTTTTTTCCCTTTTTTTTAAAATTGCATTCTTGTTCTTTGGTTTCCCCATGGGCAAGAAACCCTTTTTTTTAAAGGCAAAAAGGGGTTTTCCGATTTTTTGATTGGGAAGTGGCTTAAAACCTGGAAAATTTTAAAAAATCTTTTTTTTTTTTTTTTTTTTTTATTTTTTTTTTTTTTTTTTTTTTTTTTTTTTTTTTTTTTTTTTTTTTTTTTTTTCTTTTTTTTTTTTTTTTTTTTTTTTTTTGGGGGGGGGGGGTGGGGGGGGGGGGGTGGGGAGGGGGGGGGGGGGGGGGGGGGGGGGGGGGGGGGGGGGGGGGAGGAGGGAGGGGGGGGAAAATTTAAAAGGGTTTTTTTGTATCATTTGGGGAAAAACAACCATACCCAGGTTCCCAAAGATTAGTTGCAGAAAAAACCCGGGGATTAAAATTTGGTCCGGGGGAAAGACAAAGGGTTTTTGCCCAATGAGAAGGCAAGAAATGTGGAAAAAGCATAAAAATAGTTGGAAGTATAGAAAACTTCTGGAGGAACCTCATGTAGATCAGGAACAAACGCAGGAATGGTTAAAAAGAGGCAAATTCAAATGTGATGAAAGGTTAATATTGGTAGCCCAAGATAGTGGGCTACTTATAACATTGGTTTACGAAGTCAATTGAACATGTGGGAGAAACAGACAAATATAGGTTTTGTAAAACCGAATTGGAAATAGTTGCATATCTTGTTGCTGGTTGCGACATACTAATGGCAGAAGGAATGTATACTGAAAGGCATAATAATGTGGTAAGATTATTGCACTGGGGATTGTGAAAAAATTATGGTATTGAAGTGGCTGAAAAACACTGGAAACATGAGCCACAAAGCATCATAGAAAATGAGGGTTTGTATCACATGGGATCACCCATTACCAACAGTTCAAAAGATAGATGCTAGAAAACCGGATATAGTGGTCCAAGAAAAGAAGACAAGAGTAGCATTGAGCATTGAAATCGCAACATCCAGTGACTACAGTGTCTTGCATACAAATAGACACAAAGGCATAAAATATCAGAATCTGCAGGCAGAAACGATAGCAATGAGGAGGAAAGATACCCAGACAATAGTAGTAGGAGCAACGCTCTTATAAAAAAGAATATACAGTCGTATTTAGATATGTTATCAATCCATGTAACAACGTTCGAATTACAGGAGGAGTCATTACTAGGCACATTACAGGTGCCGCAAAGAGCACTTTTGGCCGACATCAAAGATTGAAACAATACTAATTTCATGAACTTTAATCATACTTTGACTTTGGAATGGGGACCATTGCCGTCATGGTATTAGAAACCCAGAATATTTGGAGAAATTAAAAAGAGGAAGAGTTGGATAAAACATAAAAATATATATCCCAGGATAAAAAATTGTCCAGTCCTGGTAGGTGTGCTGGTGCCAGGACTGAGGTCCAAATGGAGAGATGATTAAATCGGCAAAAGGAGGGAAGTACGGCTGGAATAGAATTCATCCTCAAGTTTTGATGAGTACCTTCACAAGGTGGACCCTGTTTTTCACAAAATCTCATCAAGACTACACTGATGTATAAACTGTATTGTATATAGCATATATCATCGACAGAAGTAGGTTAAAAAATGAAGACAGCTGGGTGCACAAGTCCCAGGATAAAAAAGTGCCCATTCCTGGTAAGCGCTGAAGTACCAGGTCTGGAAAAAAATGACTGTGTAAAATCCTCAAGAGACGGAAATATTTCTACAATGGGGCTAGGCCAGGCCCAGGGAGAGGATGGCCCCCCTGCTGTAGAAGGAAGTAGCAGTCTACAAAAATTGATAGGCCAGAAAAGAGCCATACAGAGGACAGAGTGGACTATTGAGGGTAAGAAATAAATTCTGTATTGTTACTATTATGCAAGAAGCCCAGATTTTCCAGCCAAAAGATGTATAAAAAGATTGAGAGAAATTATAGGAAAGAAAAATACTTACACAAGAAAACCTGTCAGAGGCTTCAAATAAAAATGTGTGTTCATTAATATGACAGATCCATGAAAAACACTATATAGCCCAACAAACCTTGTGCCGTTTGGAAAAAGAAACGACTGAGGAAGTGTGAAAATTTAAGGAACAAAATTTAAAGACATTTGAAGGTTATAAAAAAGAAATAGGACATGGGAAAGAGAGAGAGATCTGATAGTGTGCAATATTTGTGCAAAGTAGAAAGCCAAAGTAATCAACACAAAAAAGGCCGCCCCAAAGATATTCGAAGAGAAATTTAGGCGAAGGCATCCAGATATAGAAAATTTCACAATAAAAGAAAAATAAGATCACAAAGAGGGAATGTAGAAGAGAAGATTAGTCAAGTGTAAGTTAAAAAAATGGAAGCTGAAGTTGTGGGATATTTGTAAAGTGAAGGATTCAGTGCAGAAAGTCTAACGCAGGTTATACCAGAGCATGAAGGAACAACTAGTCCCTAAAGTAAGGAGAAACAAGGGGAGAAGGAGACATCTAAAGAAGAAATATTGACATGGGAAAGAAAAAGATATTTAATATGGTGCAATATTTATGCAAAGGAGAAAGCAAAACTAATCAATGCAAAAAGAGAAGCACCAAAGATATTTGTAGAGATGTACAGGCAAAGAAATCTGGATATGGAAAATTTTACAGTACAAAAAATACGTAAACCTAGAGGAAAAGTAGAAAAAAGCATTACTAATGGAGAAGTTAAAGAAATAGAAACTGAGGATCTGAAGTTGTTTTAATTTGGTCTTCATTCTATGGGAGTCTGATCTGAGGTCGGATCCGACTCAGCTGTATACACCAGCATTGGAGCCAAAATCTGAGCTGCTCCCCTACCCATAATGCCCCGGTCTCCCTCCTACCCCCAGATCGCATTTGTCACTTGTTTGAACAGCACGGGACTGCATTTCTGAGATAGTCCAGAGGGTTTTTAAGAGTTTTATTTTCAGCCACAGTAGGTATTTTTCCCTTGATATACTCTATCCTTGTCCCAGGTCTTTAAAAACAAAACAAACAAAAAAAATAAATAAATAATGTTCTGTTTTTCCTCCTCTTCTCTCTCTCTCTTGAGTGCTTGGGGACAGCCCACCTGGATTCCTCCTGTTTGATATCCGTGGGTTTTAATCAATGCACTGTTATCAACAGGAGGAGTATGGTGATTTTTAAAGGGCTTTTTGCCCTCGACTTCTGAGTCTTTTCCGGGTCCCCCCTCCACTTTTGTGGCTTAAACCCCTGCCAAGAAGCCTGAGGAAGCAAACTGGGCCAGATATAGAGAGGGAGCAGCATAGGAAGCAGTCTCCTGACTGGGCTTTATCGGCCAATCTGCCTGCTAAGTCTCGGCCCTTAGTGTTTCAGGGTTCTCCTCGGCTCTGATTGCCATGTTTCTCCCCAGAGCCAGAGAGTTCCCGTGCAAAGTCTCCTATCCCTGCCTCTCCTTGGCACCATTCCAGGCCGGGCTCAGTGGCATCCTCTGTCCCATCCACTTAGTCTGTCAGAAGCTGAGGTGGACAGAATGATGAAGTTTCTCCAGATACAGCTTGAGGTTTTGCCTGCGCTGTTCCCCTCCAGAGCCGTGAATATGCAGCCTGAATTTTTCCCAATCTCTCTTTGTCCGATCCGACCTTTAGCTTCAGAGTTCTTGGGCCCAAGGTTTTCCGGTGTTGAGGTGTCAGCATCTATGGTCTCTTGTACCTTGATAACCGACTGTTACCTTGAGCAGTTCGGCTCCAATGTCGCTGGACTTTACAGACTCTCAGAGCTGTAGCTTCAGTGTCGGCTCTGAGGGGTTCACATTGGCTGCAAAGCTTTTGGAGCTGTCTGTTCCTCAAGGGGCTTCTGCACTGGGAAGCTCATCTCCAACTCCCCCTTCGGCGCTGGGGGTTGATGCTCTGGGAGGCTCCAACGCTGGTGGCTTTGGCACCGGTGGTGCTGCCTTCTGGGGTTTGCTCACCTTGGGCCTCTGAGGTGGTGGAGAGGATCCTCTTGACTCCCATGGTGCTGCCTTCTGGGGTTTGCTCACCGTAGGCCTTCGAGGTGGTGGAGAGAATCCTCTTGGCTCCCTCAAGGACCTTAACACTTGCCTCCTTGGAACCCGCCTTTGCTCCTCCTGCTTTTGGCCGGAGTCATCCGACCTCCTTCCTCAGGAACAGCCTGTCAACAGACCTTCCCAGGATGTTCCTTTTCAGGAACCCCTTAAAGCCTCTGAGTCCTCTCCAGATTATCCCTCCACAAGGAGGTGCCTCAGAAGCATATGTGCAAGAGGAGGCACTTAGATCCCCCCTCCAGAATCTCTCATGGAAGTTACGGACTTGGAAGAGGGGGACAGATCCCCTAGATCACTTCCTAATGATGTCTCATTTTGAGACATCATGGAGATCCTGTGTCGGAGAGGTGGGTGGTCTTCCCATAAACCCAACCCTGATGAGACTGTATTCTTTGAGGTGTTTGGCACATGGCCCTCTACATCTTGGCTGTCCCCCCTCTGCTGATCCATTAACAGATCTCATCTCCTGCAGGGCATGGAAGGAACCGAATATGATGGAGTCCATTCCCAAGCGCCGGGACAGGGTGCTCAGTGCCCCATCGGACAGGCCTCATTGGTCCACTGGTTCCCAGATTGATGCCATGATGATTTCAGTGGCCACCAAGAAGGAACTGGCTCAGGAGAATGCCTCAGTCCATCCTCCAGACAGGGAGTCTAGGGTGATGGACCTCTTTGGGAAACAAGTTTACACTTCAGCCACCTTTGCTCTGCATGTGCTGAAGTATTTAGCACACATCACCAAACTGCAGAGGGACCTGCTCAGGGAGCTATCTGCGTGTGCCCCGGCATCCATGTCAGAGCAGGAGAAAGTTTTCTCCTCTCGACTGGCCACCTTAATAGTCATCTCGAACATGTCTGTGAGGTTACTTTCTCATGCTACTGAGGGTACCTCAAGGGCGACTGGGATGGGTATTCCTATTAGGCGACACCTCTCACTCTGACTTTATGCTTTTCTAGAACCCTACAAGGCATCTTTCATGAATGCCCCTTTTGACGGGGTCCACCTTGTTTGGACCTACTGTTCCTGATACTCTTACCCAGAGTGAGAAAGATTGGAAGAGCTTATCTGCCATCGGTATCTGCTTCTCGATTCTGCAATGGACATACTCTAGGAACCAGCATGGGGGTATGAAGTTGTGGTTCCGAATGTCTCAGGACTCTTCCCATGCAATTCAGGGTGAAACTTTCCCCATGGGGCAGAGGGGGAAATGACAGACGCCGTCCACATAGCAGAGGGGGTCCGAGGAACCAAGGGTCTCAAAATTAGTTCTCGGACAGGCACTTTCAACAGTCTTGAGTCTTGCTCTACTCTGGAGGCAGTCGGTGGTTTCCTCTCTGCACCCAGCAGTGTAGGAGGCCATCACAAATGATCGTTAGGTGCTTCAGATTTTATCCAGAGGTTATTGTATCCCATTTCTTCATCCTTCCACCTCCAAAGAAAACCTTCCTGGATGTTCCACCCAGTCAGTAGGAGGCAGCAGTTGTAGAGATCGCCAGACTGCTCGAAAAACAAGTAATCCAGTCTGTCCCTCCCAGATCAGTCCAGATCAGGCATTTATTCCATTTCTTTTTTGGTGTTAGAAAAGTGGGGGACTTCAGACCCATTCTGGATTTCACTGCCCTGAACATGTTTGTTGCCAAAACGAAGTTTCAGATGGTCACCTTAGAGTACCTTCTGCCCTTTCTGCAGAACAACGAGTGGATGTGCTCCATAGACCTTCAGGATGTGTACTATCACATAAAAATGAACAGTCACTCCATAAGTTTTTTTTTCCCTTCCGGCTGGGAGCCAATCACTTCCAATTCTGTGTATTCCCCTTTGAACTCGCCTTAGCCCCCTGGGTGTTTACCAAAGTGATGGTGGTAGCAGCAGCTCACTTGAGACTGCAAGGATTCCATGTATTTCCTTGCTTGGATGATTGGCTCCTCTCTGCTCTGACCAGGCATCAGCTTCTTCAGGTCAGGGATTACCTCCTCCTTTTAGTATCTTCCCTGGGCATTTCAATCATTCTGGCCAAATCAAACTTGGAACCAGTTCAGGTGTTAGATTTTGTAGGTGCACAGTTGGACACGGTACAGAGCAGGGTGATGTTCATCGTGTTACACTGCTGCAGTCATTGCACTTCGGTTATCCTGCCATCAGGCAGTTCCCCAGTCGGCCTGAATTCCAAAGTCTTGGTCCGGCGTCGGTTGCTGTCGCCTGCTCCCTGACATCAGTACGACAGGGGTATATAAGATGCAGCTGATGCCATTTTCTTCAGTCTTTCTTGCCGCGCGGTGCCCAAAGCAAAAGCAGTTCGCAAGTGCTGGTTGGCCGACTCCTGAGATTTTCATTCCAAATCCAGAACCGAAGTCTTCTACAAAGCTAAGTACCCTGTTGGGGAAACTTTTTCTTGCCTCAGACCGATGTCAGTAAAAGTTAATAACTGTATTTCTTGTGGGAAGCAAATACCTCATAAGGATTTCCATTCCTATTGTATCCCATGCCTAGGCCCAGACCACAACGTCACTGGTTGTCGCTTTTGTGCTAGGTTTAACAAGTGCACTATTAAACGTCTGTTTGATTTTGCCCGACATTATTTTGGCAGACAATTCAATTACACCATGCTATTCCGCCAGTGTTAGATATTGTGGATGATGTGTATACTGAATCCAGTTTAAATCCTGATTCCTTATCTCCAGCCCCAGTTAAACCTGACAGATACTACAGAGACCCTGACTCTCACAAATTTCTGTATAAAAGCCCTGTTGCTGACCCTGAAACTGTTTCTCAGGGACCCAAAGGGGTTAAGGCCTCATCAGCAAAGAATCCAGTTCCCTCTGACAGAGATTCCAGAGCATTAGACAGATGGGGAAATAAAGTATATATGTCTACAACTTTAGCAATGAGAGCCTTAAATTGCCAGTTTCACATGCTAAAATATCAGCAATTTTTGATGTCTCTGTTGAAACAAAAAATGCTTCCAGATACAGATCCTCCTAATTTTAAAGAAATGCAGGATTTATTGCATGCGGCTGAACAAGTGGGAAAACATACTTTGCAATGTGGTTTTGATTCTTTAGAGGCCTCCTGTAGAGCAGCAGTTACAGGCTTTGCCATTAGAAGACATGCTTGGTTAAAAGAACAGTCGTTACCAGATCATGTTAAAGCAAAATTATTGGATGCACCTTTACAGCAGGATGTGTTATTTGGAGTTAAGGCAGAAGAAGTATTAAAGAAAATGGAGGATAAGGCAAAATCTATGCAAACGGTGAAGGATTTCTTACAGGTACAGCCTCCTTGATTTAGCAGAAATTGGCCAACAAAGAATTGGTCCTTTACAGTTACAGACAGACCTCAAAGGGGCAGATACAGACTTCCAAGAGGTAGAGGTCAACCACAAGGTCCTTACAGGCCTCGACAATGGGGTGCATCAGGCCCAAAAGAAGGAGAAGACAGGAACCAACCATATAAAAAGCAGCCCCAATGACTTCCCACTACAGCTGCCAAACAGCTCTCTCTTGGCAGCCCCCTTGGGAGGAAAACTGGCACTTTTCTATCACAATTGGCATATGATCACCAAAGACAAATGGGTTCTCAACGTTGTATCTCAAGGTTACAAGTTCCACTTTCACACTCTGCCAAGGTTAAAAGGAATGCCAAATCTGCCACCAAATCAGTGGGCAGAGGCTCAAAAACAAATTACAGCACTCATGGACATGAGAGCTATTCAAAAGGTACCTCCACAGGAGCAAGGACAAGGATTTTACTCAAGACTCTTTCTGGTTCCCAGAAAAGACAAAGCCTGGAGGCCCATTCTGGATCTTTCTTTTCTAAGCACTTACCTGGATGTTCCAAAATTCAAAATGTTGACACTTCAGCAGCTTCTTCCCATGCTGGGCAAGAAAGCTTGGCTCGTGACTTTGGACCTCAAGGAGGTGTACCTGCATGTCCCTATCAGACAAAACTGCAGAAGATACCTCAGATTCCTAGCTGGTTCAATGCACTATCAATTATCTGCACTGCCCTTTGGCTTATCTACTGCACCCAGGGTCTTCACAAAGTGCCTGGCACCAGTAATTACATTTTGCAGACAGAAAGGAATTCAAATTTATCCGTACCTGGATGACTGCCTGATTCAAACAGAAAGCAAGGGCATTCTTCTAAAGCATCTGGCGTTTGTAAAAAAGTTATTAAGTTGCCTGGGGTACACAGTAAACGAAAATAAATCAAAACTAGTGCCCTCACAAGAGATAATATTCCTGGGTGTCAGCTTGAACACAACGGCCCAGATGGCTTATCTCACGCCAGACAAGCAAGGACAACTGACTCAATACTTTCAATTAATGGCACCAAAGACCCAACTCCCTGCAAGGAAAATTCTGCAGGCCTTGGGTTACATGGCATCTTGCATACTACTAATTTCATAGGCCAGACTGCATATGAGGAAACTACAATGGTACCTAAAGAGTGTATGGTCTCAACACTGTCAAAGTTTGGAAACCGTTATATCACTAATTCCGTGCCTTCAACAGGAGTTTCGATGGTGGGCTCAAGCTTGTCACCTCAACAAGGGACAGCCTTTTACTCAACCCACAGCCAGGCAAACACTGACAACAGATGCATTGGATTACGCCTGGGGAGCACACATGGCAGGAAAATGTATTCAGGGCAAGTGGCCCACAGAACAAAGGCATCTTCACATCAATCAAAAAGAGATGCTAGCTGTACAAAATGCGCTTATAGCTTTCAAGGACCTGCTGCATCCAGGACAACTACTACTAAAGACAGACAACACCACAGTTATGTGGTACATAAGCAAGGGGGCACTCACTCCTACCCCCTTTGCAGACAAGCAATGACCTTGTGGAACACAGCTCTAAACTATCAAGTCCATCTGCAAGAACAATTCCTGCCAGGAGAGAAAAAAACACTAGCAGACGACTTAAGAAGAAACATCATGGATCCCCACAAATGGGAATTGAATCCACAAATGTTCAGAATGATAACATAGAAATGGTGGAGCCCGGACATAGATCTGTTTATATCCCCAATGAACTGCCAGCTACAGAAATTCTGCACAAGGAGTTACCATCCACAAGCATGGAAAGTGGATGCCCTCTTATTCAGCTGGAAAAACCTACAAGTATACGCCACTACCTCTCCTTCCAAAGGTACTCATAAAAGCCAGGCAAGAAGAGCCAAAGATAATCCTGATTGCATCAGACTGGCCACGCCAGCACTGCTATCCAATCTTAAAGAACTTAGCATAAGGACCACCCTGGATTTTGCCTCAAATCCCACATCTGCTGACTCAGCACAACAATCAGATACTTCACAGCCAGCTAAAGACCTTAAACTTAGCTGCATGGAAGATTCCTTAATCAAACAAGCAATGCCTCTCTCCAAAGCTGTTATGGATGTCATCCTGGAGGCCAGAAGGCCTAGTACCAGGAAAGCCTATTCGGATAAATGGAAGAGATTCTGTGCCTGGAACCAGGCTCACAGCCTTGACCTTCTTGTCCCAAACATTCCTCAGATACTACAATATTTAACTGAGATGCTGGACAAAGGCCTCTCCTTTGCATCCATCAAGATCCATGCCTCTGCCATCTCTGCTCATTACAACACGGATCCACCAATTTTCTCTAATCCTTTGCTAAAACAGTACCTCAGAGGGGCTAAAAACATAAGACCGCCCCGTAGAGCACCTACTCCAACTTGGGACCTCAACTTTGTTTTGGAAAAATTAACTTTACCTCCTTTTGAGTCAGCTAACAGCAGAATTAAAATAGATCTCTTGGAAAACTGCTCTACTCCTGGCAATAACATCAGCATGAAGAGTTTCAGAATTACAGGCACTAATGGCAGTGGAACCTTTCCTCATTTTCCACCAGGACAGGGTGTCTTTAAGAACTAACACTACATTTATGCCAAAGGTGGTATCAAGTGTAGCTCTAAACCAAACTATTCACTTGCCAACTTTTTATCCAAAACCACAGAATAAAGGGGAGAGACTACTGCATTCTTTGGACATTCACAGGCAGTTACGCTTCTACTTGGACAAAACCAAAGCTTTCAGAAAATCTGAGCAATTATTGGTAGCATATGCTGCAGGGGCACAGGGAAAAGCCATTTCAAAACAGACTATTTCAAAATGGATAGGACATTGTATACGTTTCTGCTATACACACCATGGAAAATTTGTACCTAGCAGCATTAGATCTCACTTCACTAAGGCAACAGCCACTTCACCTGCCTACCTCAGAGGAGTACCTACCAAGGATATTTTGGAGGCAGCAACATGGAGTTCAGTGCATACCTTCACCAAGCATTACCATCTGCCTCTATACTCTAAATCCAGAGCTGGCTTTGCCACTGCAGTGCTGCAGGGCCTTATAGCCACCCCTAATGCCTTATAGAACCAGCCATCCTACCTCAGCTTTGGTATTCTACCCAAGTGTAATGACTGCAGCAGTGTAACACGATGAGCATAGTACAGTTTTGTACCTACCATAAATGTAGATGTTCGAGTGTATACACTGCTGCAGTCCAGGTTACCCTCCCTCCTTCCCCTCTTACTTGCTGGTACGTACCTATGTCTTCTACCCTTTACTACCTATGTGGAGTATTTACTGGTAAATGAAAGTTGTTGTTTGCTTTTCTTATGTATGTTTTATTAACAATCTGAATTGCCTACCTATTTTGGGGCACCTGACATCTGGGGCAAGAAAAACTGAATAATGGCGTTGGCTGCATCTTATATACCCCTGTCGCACTGACGTCAGGGAGGCGGCGACAGCAACCGACGCCGGACCAAGACTTTGGAACTCAGGCTGACTGGGGAACCACCTGACGGCAGGATAACCCAAGTGTAATGACTGCAGCAGTGTATACACTCGAACATCTACATTTATGGTATGTACAAAACTGTACTTTTCTGCTGCCAGACAGGATACTTTCACTTCAATAACATGTGAGGTTTATATTACAAACTCCTTGTCCCCCACCGGGGATGATTCTTTGGGTATTGGAGTCTATGGGGGCCGCGATATCTCTCCTTCCAACTGCACGCCTACACATGAGTATCCTGCAGTGGGCATTAGTGATGCAGTGGTCCCTACTCAACCTTCCTCTTTCGTACCCAGTTTGGCTATCCCAGGTTTGTTGGGAGTCTCCTCGGTGATGGTTCCAGTCCCCAGACCTCCTCCTGGGCCAGCCATTAGTTCTTCTTCCCCCTCCCTCACTGTGACCAAGGACGCCTCCCAGCTCAGGTGAGGGAGGCATTGCATTTGATGGATGGTCCAAGGCACGTGGTTCCCCCTTGGAGACAAGTCTGCATATCAATGTCCTGGAAATGAGAGAGGTGTTTCTGGCATTGCAAGCCCTTCAAGCTTTTCTTCCTACTGGGACAATTGCCATCCAGATGGACACCATGTCCATTGTCTGGTATATCAACAAACAGGGGTCGTGACCAGATCTTATCCCCTATGCTGCAAGGCCATGAGACTGTGGGAGTGGGAGATCTCTTCCAATTGTTTACTGGTGGCAATGCACATTCTGGGGGAAGTCCACCATTCTATACCATATGATTATTGTTTTTCACCTTAAAGATCTGCATCCAAAATCCCAGTCTCTTCCTGTTTATCATCATCCCTTTCGACTTTGAATTATATGTTTTTGCTTGTGCTGTGTATAGGAACCTTAAGTCTGTAGCTTTGAAATACCCATTTAAATTGGATAATCTCAATCTGCCCTGTTCTGTTGGAAAAATCATCTTAACTCACTTGACTCTTGCCTCCTTCAAATCCCAGATAAAATCCTTCAGCTCTTTATTCATTGCTATCCACAACACCTACTGTGGTTGATAAAAATATGGCCAACTTGTGTGTGAGTAAAATTGACCAAAACATTTTAACTGCTTGTATCTTACTGTCCATTTCCATATAACAGAGCTTCCAATATCTCATTTTTTGAATCATCTGTTGTTTAGTCTCTTCAAACATATCCTTAGCTGCCACACCGGAATCATTTTTAATCCATACTCCTAAGTACTTCATTTTGCCATGTCCCCATAAATATGGATGTTGAACCAATTTGTGTGCGGACACATAATTTACAGCTATTGCATTTGTTTTAGCTTCATTCATTTTATATCCCAAAAAGGTATGAAGCTGCCTCTAAATGTTCCACAGCACTGAAATGTCCTTTTCTGTTTTAGCAGGTATAAAATATCCTCTGCAAATAGAGTCAGCTTTTCTTGACTCATACCAGTTATATCCTTGAATTTCTGAGTCCCTTATTTTATTTTCCAGTGGTTCTAAATATAATGCAGATAAATGGGAAAGGAGACACCCCTGCCTGTTTCCTCTGCTCGAGCAGAAATTATCAGAGAGGAAACCAGCTGCTTTCATTTTCACCACTGACCCCTCATGTTTCTCCTAATCAACCTTAATTTTATAAGGGAATGAAAATGCTTCCATTACCCTGCTCATAAAGTCCCAGATCACCCTGCCAAATTCTTTCTCTGCATCAAGACCCACTAACGATTGTGATATTTTCTTACATTCTGCTTCCCTCTGGATCATCAATGTCATGTTAATGTTGTCAAATGTTTGTCTCATCCACAAAACCATATTGATCCATATCTATAAATTTTAGCATCACCTCTGCTATTCTTTTAGTCATTATAGACATAAACACTTTGTAACCATGGTTTAATATTGAAATGGGCCTGTATGAAGCTGGATCGGGTGGATCTTTACCCTCTTTACGTATTAAAGCTACCACTGCTTTCTTCCAGGATGTTGGTACTTCTCCTCTTAAAATACTGTTAAACAAAACCTTCCAGATCTTTATCAGTTTTCCCTCCTAGCTTTCAAACTTCCAAAGGAATACTATCTTTTCCTGGGGGGGGGGGGTTCCTGTGGATTGGTTGCATGTCACCATTTTTATCTCATCTCCTCCTATCCTTACAGTTAGTAATTGAACTTCTTGTACATAAAACCTTGGCATATTTAATTCTTCCATAAAAATTTCCATCTGTACCTTTTCTTGATTTCCATATATCTCTGCTTTATACAGACTTTCATAGAATTTTCAAAATATGTCCAATACCTCCACAGGATCTCTTGTTATCTTCCTTGTTATAGGCTCCCTAAGCTTGCAACAGCTCTTTCTACTTTCTGTTGCCTGAGTTGTAGCGCTAAGTTTTTGTGCTCTTGAGTTACTATCCAAAAACAGTTGCTTAACAGCAGTTTTTCTAAACTCATGCATCATGTTATTGAGGTAATCCCTTAGTTTCTGTTTAGCATTGTGCAATTGCTCCTTTTTTATTCTATGAAATTCCCACTGTTCTGCAATACTTTTATCGTGTGTCAATCCCTTTAAATAATTCTTGTTACTTAACCATATCTCCCTTTCTTTTATTTCAACCCTATTTTTAAATGCCATTAATTTTATCCCACTCCCTTGCTGTATTTTCAGAAGAAATTTCTATCTTCTGTATGTGTGTTGGGTAAATAACACACACCCTGTTCACCCCTGGAAGAACGATTTTTACACAGTAGCATAGGATCATAGGAAATTACTAGGCTGTTGGCCCTGAGGCCCTTACAAGCCTAGCCAAGAATTTAGCCCATGTTCCAGCAAGTCAGCACCCTTATCCCACTGTCCAGCAGGGACACAGGTGGAATCCCAGGGGTGTATTTTCTGTTCCCCATCCAGTTATCTAGGTTGTGCTTAAAAAGAGTTAATGACTTACTCTGCCTTGAGTGGAGAGGGAGTCTATTCCACAAAAGGGGGAGTCGCTGGGACACAAATCTGTCCCACCAACAAGTCCTGTTGATGTCACGGACCAGGTTGAGGTTGTGCATGTGGGTTACTCAAATGAAACTTGACTTGCGGATATGCAGCAGTCCCATCAGGGAGGGGTCTGAGATTGCTTTATATGCCAGACAGAGGTCAACTCTGAGGAGTCTGTATGAGACTGAGTAGAGGGACAGGGCTTTTAGCCTATCTCTGTAGGGTAGATGTTTGAGGCCCTGGATTCTCTCTGTGAAGAACCTCTGTGGTCTCTCTAGTTGCTGCATGTGCTTTGTGAGGTCTTATAAGGGAATAAAACAGGGATGTTATGACCACCTTGTCCCTGGATGAGTTATCCGTTCTAATGAGGTGGGCCATGTAGAAAGCTTTCCATACAACGGAGGCAATATGGTGGTCAAAAGTCAGTTTGCTATCAACCTGGGTGCCCAAGCCCCTCAAGACTGAGTGCATGCTTAGGACCTTATTATCAATGTGATAATTTGTGGGATGTCACTCTCCCCAAAAAGGATGATGCATTTTTTGGCATTCGGTTTGAGGCCATGTTTCTGGCACCAGTCATTTCTTTGGGTGAGACCCTCTTGGAGGATGTCTACATCACTAGAGGAATTGATACCACACAGCTTGCAGTCATCTGCAAACTTGGTCAGCCATAGCCCACTAGATTTGACCTGCACCTCCAAGAAATATATCTCAAACAGCAGAGGTCCCAAAATTGATCCCTGGGGTACACTGCTTGTTACAGGTCTCCTACTTGAGGTGGCTTCCCCTATTTTGACTAGGTGGGTTCTATCAGTGAGCCAGTTTGCTACCCATCTGGTAACATATGGAATGATGCCTATTTGAGAGAGTTTATCTATAATACCCAAGTTGGGAGTAGTATTGAAGGCTTTGGCCAGGTCAAGGTAGGCAGTGTGTGCACCATCTTCCCCCCGTCTGTGGCCTTGGTGACTGTCTCAAAGAAGTCGACTAAATCTGTCAGGCATGGCCTCCTCTTGACCAAAACCAAACTGTGTGGGATCAAGTGTCTGGAGGTTGCCAATGTCCTTGTTAATGAGATCCATGATGCTCCGCTTCATGGACTTGCAGATCAGGCTAGTTAGGCTGATGGGTCTAAACATCCTGGATCAGTGGACACTCCACCTTTGTGCAAAGGGATGACAGTAGCTGTCCTCCACTCGGCTGGGATGAAGCTGATACTCAAGCTTTGGTTGAGTAGGGTGCTGCAAGTTCCTGCCCGAGTTCATACAGGATGCAGCCTGGGATGTTATTGGGTCCCATGGACCCAAGGCTGTATTTTTTACTTTTGAGAGGGCAGTGATGACTTGTTCCCTAGAGAAAAGGTGAGGGGGGCAGGTACTGGGGATGTCCTGTTTTACTGATGGGGGGGTCAGAGGAGTGAAGTTTTCACTGAACCTGTCTGCCAGCAGGTTGGCACAATTTGTGTATATGGTGTCCTTGACCACCAGTTCTGAGCAGATCTGGGTGCTTCCCTTGAGATTGCTGACATATGTGAATATGGCCTTATGATTGTCTTTAATAGATGTGGACAGTTTGGACTCAAAGTTTGCTTTGGAGGATTTCACTAGTGTCGTTTCCTTCTTCAGGTTAAGGAGAGATTGCTTCCAGTTAGGCACCTGCTCCTTCTTCATCCTGGACAGCAATTTATTCCTTGTATTTTAGAGTTTATTTATTGTAGATGTCCACCAGACAGGTTTACTCTTCCTTGAGGAGGATAATTTCATCCTGCATAGTACTTTGGTGCAAGTTTGGACATATGTGCCAGTTCCTGTGGAAGGGGAAGGGGCTTTGAAGCTGTTTATATCTTCCTTCAGGAGGTTGTAATCAGCTTTGGAGAAGTCTTTTTGTTTGACCGTAGCTGGGGTGAGGGAGATGGTGACTTCAAAAATGACTGCTTTGTGGTAGGATCTTACCAGGGATGATGGCACTGTAGGGATACTGCAGTGGTTACTCATGTTGGTTAATACCAAGTCCAAAATATTTTCACCTCTTGTGGGGGTGTCAGCCAACTGGTCCAAGGCATTTGCATTGATGAAATCAAGGAATCTCTGGGCATTTGTGTTTTGGCATGAGTATTTCTTCCAATCTATTGTTGGATAGTTAGTCACCCAGGATCAGGGTAAAGGGTTGAATCTTGATATACTCAAAGTGGTCCAGATAGGTGGAGTGGGCATCTTGAGTCAAAGTTGGAGGCCTATAGCTTGCTATGATTTTAATAGGGGTCTTCTCAATTGTTACCTGCACCTGGAGTGTTTCCTGTGCATCATACTGTTTGACCAGTCTAGAGGTGTACATGTCCTTTATATATATATATATATATATATATATATATATATATATATATATATATGTATAGCAACTCCACCTCCTTTTGTTTGCTGCCCACAGAAGGATCTTATCTTCTAAACTTGTTCATAGACAAGTACTAGGCTAATTGCCCTTGGGGCCATTTTAAGCCTAGTCAATTTTCCTTCCAAAGGTGAGAATCAAACCCTGTACCTTGTGTCTGTGAGGTAAACACCTTAACCATTATACCATCCCCCCAAACCACCTTGGAGAGCATTATTGAGCTTAGAAAAATAGCTCCTCTGCCTAATGCTTCAAATTTAATCTAGTATACGTATATTTTGCTGGAGGAAGTATTTTACATCCAAAATATAAGTTTGGTAATTATTTAATGTTTATAGACTGTCTCTCTCTCCCCCCCCCCCCCAACACACACAAGCATTCAGAAGCAGTGTATCACTAAAAATACATTATTAAACTCAATTAATTCCAGCCATTAAAAGTTTATTAACTCCATACCTCTGAACTGTCCAGATTTTCAAAGAATTTCCAAATTTTTACCTCATTTTTTAGTCTGTTCTTCATAAAATTTGTGGTTTGCCGGCAAATCATTTGGGGGGAGGGGGGTGTGAAGTAACTAAGTAATGAGAGACATTTCATAGGGTCATAAGATCCTAGGAAATTACTAGGCTAATGGCCCTAGGGCCCTTATAAGCCTAGCCAAGTTTTACCCTTATTTCCACGATAAGCACCTATTGCCCCTCTTCAAGAGGGACCTAGGTGGAACCCCCGAGGTGAATTTACGATTACCCAATCCAATCATCCAGATTGCATTTGAAGAGGTCCAGTGAAGTTCTCTGTTTGACATGAAGTCCCCTCCAGCAGGTTCTATTAATATCACATATCAGGTTAAGGTCTTTTGAGCGAGTCACCTGTGTACTGTTTGACTTGCGGATATGCAGCATTTCTAGTAAAGCGGGGTCTGAGATTGTCTTATATGCAAGGCAGAGATAACCTCTGAATAATCTGTATGAAACAGAATAAAGTGACAGTGATTTCAGATGCTCCACATAGGACAGATGCTGAAGATCTTGAATTTTTCTTGTGAGGAACCTTTGTGGCCTCTCCAATCGCTGCATGTGCTTGAAGAGGTACATACTATAAAAGAGGAGTTGTATTCATTTATATGAGAGAAGAGTACAGGGAGGTTATAACTTCCCTGTACCCAAATAACATTTGAGTTTGTCTTTCAATTTTCATTTGAGTTTTATCCTTCAGTCAAATGCTTGCTAAAACAAATGCTGTTATTCTAGTAACATTTGAACTTTGAGTATTTTTGAACCTTTGTCCAGATTTCTTGAGCCAAGAGGTAGAGATGTATATATACCTCTTAGCTTTAAAAAAGTATAATCAGCTACTGCTCAATTGATCGATCTCTCTCTCACTCCCTCACTCACACACACTCTTCTGCTTTCATAAACCCAAACGCGCACACATTTTTCTGTTTGTTTATATAATCAGTTACTTTAATTTTACACTCTCTAAACAGTAAAAGTACTGCTTAGTGAGCATAAAATAATGCCTTGATCGATATCATAGGTGTGTACTAGGATAATGACCCTGGAGCCTTTACAAGCCTAGCCCATAAGATTACCCTGGCATCGTGTCACCTGACCTTAGTTCCCAGTGCCTCTGTTGAGTAGAACCACTGGAGTGATCCCCGGGTTGAATTTTCTATTTCCCATCCACTCATCAAGATTTCTCTCTAAGAAGGCCAGTGAATTGATCTGCTTGACATGTATGGGAAGTTTATTCCATAGCATGGGAAGTCTCTTTGTTATGAACTTGTCCCTCCAACATGTTCTGTTGATTGATTGTGGTAATGAGGTTGAGGTCTCTGGAACGTGTGGTGCGGAGTGGTTGGGGTTTCTTTAGATGTAGCATTTCCAGCAGAGCTGGGTCAGACATGGCTTTGTATGTCAAGCAGAGATTGCCTCTAAGTAGGCGATATGAGACAGAATAGTTGGGAGTTTTTTTGAGTCTGTCCACATAGGACAAGTGTTTAAGGCCTAAGATCCTCTTTGGGAGGTACTTTTGCGACTTCTCCAGTTGTTGCAGGTGTCTAGTGAGGTGCATGCCAAATGGGGCATTGTACTCGATGATTGGCCTAATGAGGGAAGAGGTGAGGGGGACAATGACCTCTTTCTTCCTGGATGCAAAACCCTTAGTAATGAGATGTGCCACATCGAAGGATTTTCTGACCACAGTGGCAATGTGGTGGTCAAAAGAGAGGTTGCTGTCAACCTGTGTTCCCAGGTCTCTTAACACCTTCTGTGTTCAGTGGACTACCATCGATGTTGTAATTCATGGGAACCAGGTTTTTACCAAAGGGGATGACGACACATTTTTTGGCATTGAGCTTAAGGCCTTGGTTCTTCTCCACCCACTCCATCCTACCTGTACTCTGTTCTTCACCTCTCTTCCACACTCACCATTACTCTGAACTGTTGATCCCAAGTATTTAAACTCATCCACTTTCGCCACCTCTACTCCCTGTATCCTCACCATTCCTCTATCCTCCCTCTCATTCACACGCATATATTCTGTCTTAGTCCTGCTAACCTCCATTCTTCTTCTCTCTAGAGCATATCTCCACCTCTCCAGGGTCTCCTCCACCTGTTCCCTACTTTTACTACAGATCACAATGTCATCTGCAAACATCATAGTCCATGGGGATTCCTGTCTGATCTGGTCTGTCAACCTGTCCATCACCATTGCAAATAAGAAAGGGCTTAGAGCTCATCCTTGATGTAATCCCACCTCCACCTTAAACGCATCCATCACTCCCACCACAGACCTGACTGCTGTCACACTACCCTCGTAGATATCCTGTATCACTCTTACATACTTCTCTGACACTCCCGACTTCCTCATACAATGCCACAACTCCTCTCTAGGCACCCTGTCATATGCTTTCTCTAAGTCCACAAAGACACAGTGCAACTCCTTCTGACCTTCTCTGTACTTCTCCATCAAAACTCAGAACAAACATCGCATCTGTAGTCCTCTTTCCTGGCATGAAACCATATTGCTGATCACTAATTATCACCCCCCTTCTTAACCTAGCTTCCACTACTCTTTCCCATAACTTCATGCTGTGACATGATAAAGTTGTTAATTGACAGGGGAAAAATAAGTGTCAAAGAACCAAGTATTTTGGGAGCCCATTAAAAGACAGCAAGAGACTGTGAGGGAATTACCAGATGAGAGTTTGAATTTTTAAGGAGAGACCACGCTAAATCACTGTACATTTTTAAAGCTTGAAAAAACAAGGGTAATGTGATGCAAGGCCATAAGAGTACTAAAGCCTTTCCAAAGCCATGTTCTGGATTTCTGAAAAGGCTGCTGTCATTATTGAAGTCTAAGACCTGTTTATAAACCAGCTTTTCAGTATTTCCTCTAAGGAATTAAGTTATGAGATAAAGTGGAATCACTAGGCTTGCTGGGAGATGAACATTTAAGTTTTAGTAAGAGTGTAGGCTTCCACTTTTCTGGGATCTCTCAGAAATGAGGGAAAGCGTATAAATTAAGGTAAGTGGTTTTGCTGTAGTAAGTTTTTTTTTTTTTTTTTAGATAATTAAGCCATCTATGTATGCAGTGTACTCTTCCGATTGGAGAGGAGCTTAGAGACAAACTTTAATAAAAACAACCCTGAAGCAAATTTGCAAATATTTTGTTAGAGAAGTATAACACAAACGTTTAATTTAATGTATGTGGGAAACATAAACTTTTAAAAAAGCTACACAGTTGGTGAAAAGCGGCAGCAGCAAGAAAAAAAGGAAAAGAATATGAGGAAGTCAGATCGCATGTCTGTACGTAAGTAGGCAGTGTAAGAAAGCAACAGGGAAGGCTGGTGGAATACTGGAATATATACAAACAAGCATGACCAGTAAAGTCTGGGAAGTTAATACTCGTTTTCACAGATGGGTGGTAAGGCTACAGAACTGTGTACATTTCTACACCTCATCAGTATAGTATAGGCAGGAGAGAGTGCATTTATAGGGGGCAAGGAAATTGGTGCATGTGTATATCAGAAGCCTTAGAATGAGAGACTGCAAAAATTAGCAAGTGTAGTCACGAGGAAAGGAGGTAGAGATGATGACATGATAGTAACTTTTAGATACATCATGGAAATCTGTAGTTCTGTTGGGTATAATCTTCCCAAAAAGAACTATATGACAACAAGGGGATGAAGTGGATGAAGAATATGAAGTGAGCATCTGAGGGGTATGTAAAAAGTTTATTTCATAGAAAGGGTGGTAGGTATTGGCACAGCCTATCTAAAGAGGTAGCACACTGAAAACACTGAATTCAAGAATGCACAAGACAGGTTTAAGACAGTCCTTATGAAGACAGAGAGGAATGTATGGGTAGAGGGATAAGCTGTTAGATAAGTAATATCTGTGGCTTATCAGTTAAATATTAGACCACATGTGGAAGGGTAAGTCATTAGATAAGCATGAGCTATACCCAGTAAATAGTAGATCATGAAGAGGAGTAAACTGATGGATAAGTTGAACCTGTGGCTTGTCCAGTAAATTGTAGATAATCTTAATCTCAACTGCCACCATACTTTATTCTGCAAGGGTCCTACTAGTTAAAATACAGGTGTTTTGAATGGGGACTGTTGAAAACTGCAAGCATTATGAATATGTATCGTATTTTGACCTGTAAGCTCATACTTAACCAGTTATCTTTTTCAGTTTTATTTTTGCTTTTCAGTGCTTTATTTGATTGACAAGTCATTAGATTGTTGACCATACATCTTTTCTTACTTTTGCTTTGTTCCAGCTGCAGTCCAGCTCGGCATTTAACATTATTAATGTTAATTTTTTTTTGCATGCTGCACAGTCTGCATGTTACAAGACATCTAGTAGCAGTGGCCTTGTCCATGAGTAGCATATGTTCTCTCTCCATAAGTACTCATCTGAGATTCTTAAGATTGGGAGAGGTACTCAGTCTCATTCTTAATTTTGTGTCTTACGAGGCGCAGTTACAATTTATCGCAAGTGAAAGTTACAAAAGTGACACATGGACTTATGACAAACTTAAAATGTCCTTCCTTAGATCACCTTTGCAGTATTCCAAACTGTTAGGCTATATCACCAAATAACTGCAACGTCCGGCTAAGATACCAAAGCCAATACCTTCCATAGTGCCATATGTTCAGTGTATAACCTAAGCCTGTGGGTAATAAGGGTACACAAGCAGATGTATGAGTGTGAATCCCCAGACTATCTTATCACCAGACCAAACACAGGTCTCGCATGTGTTGGCCTGTTCTGTGCATGGTCATTGGTACCATTAGTCTTCACTAGCTCATATATATAAGTGCCCTGTTGAGGAACCTTCTTTGCTTTTTCTCAGTTGTATTGCAGTTTGTTGCTCTGTTAGATGTCAGATAGGAGGGGAAAATGTGATTGTGGTAGACAGATTCTCCACTAGGATTTTCACTCCTAGTGCTTTTTGTGCATAGAGCAGGGCACAGTTATAAAAATTGAATGATTTGTTAGTTTTTCATCCCAAAGACCTTAAGTACTCAATTTTTGTCAGTCAACTCATTTGGAAACATGATGTTTAAAGTGACTTGCCCAAGTTAAGATGGTGATTTGTCTGACCCTGATGTCCCTCATAAGAAGAAATTTAAGAGGGATAGGTCTGAAAGCACTGCACCATAGACAGACTTGGATGTATCTGCTGAGGCCTTAGAACCCACAATATGCCTGACAACAGCTCAGACTCCCAGTATTGTGACCCCGACAGAGGCCATTATGGCATCTGAGGTTCACATGTCTGAAGCGACTGTAGTTAACAATAATGGTGAGAAGGGGGACCCTGCATTATTTTTATTTCAGAGAGACCAGATGGCAAACCACCGATTCCTGCTAGGGAAGTAATCTCTGGATCCATCATCGAATTGCACTAGGAGTCAGAGCCTCCCTTATTAGTAAAAGTGTATGTCGCACCAAAGAAAAAGAAACAAATTCAGAAATCTTTCTTCCCCTAAGATATCCCAGGAAGGGGAGTGGATGGACTTCTCTCAGGGCCTATTTAAAGCCATCATGGTACTCAGGCCTCCCTCCTTCGTAGGGCCTACCCTGATGTAATCTTCTCCTACCATTTCTCAAAAGAGGCCTTTAGAAACCGCTTCGATTGATGAGGACGATGACTAAGACTCTTATTAGCACTCCTTGGCATATTCATTACATATCCATTCCCTAGGTCAAGTGGGCTGTGATGATGAGGATGCCATTCCCCATGATTCCCTAGAGGAGGACGCTTTAGTTGGAGAAACTATTGTCAGTATGATGAAACACTTTGAATGGAAATACAAAGAAATTTGATATTCATCAAAGGTGCTGTAGCCTTCTGGAGATGGGCATCCTCACTCCTGCTGCTGTACCACCTGTTCTAGAGGCCTTCCTGGACAACTTTGCATTCACCTTTAATACACCCGATTCCCAGCCTCCAGTCCCATAAAAGACTTGATAGAGTTTACAAGTTATTCTGAAGAATTAAAATTTTTGTACAAAACTCCTCTGGCAGACCCATCCATCTTTTGTTTGTTTAATGACAAACCCTCAAAGTTTCTGCCTAATACAAATGCTCTTGTGTGTGAGGAGGACAGCAGAGCAATGGACGTGTTGGGTAAAAAAGTTTACACATCATCTAGTTGTGCCTGTAGAGACCTTAACTACCAGCCCCAGATGACCAAATACTTATCTCTTGTAACTAATTTGAGCAAATTATTGTCTGCACTTGAGAAAGGTAGTTAGCAGCAACAGGCCTTATCCGTTCTGGCTTAGGCTTCTTAAGTGGCCAAGCACAACATCAAATGTATCTGATGCAGTAGAAGCTTGTTCCAGTGCAGCTGCAACTGGCTGTGTGATCAGGAGGGTTTATATGATTGCATTCTCATTCTCTGACAGAGGATATTAAAGCAAAATTGTTAGATTTTCTTTTAAAAAGGGACTTATTATTTGGTCCAGAAGTTGCTAGTTTTTTTCAAAGCAGCTTCAGGAATGGGGTAAAGAAAGATCCTTGATGTTCATCGTGTTACCCTGCTTGCAGTCATCACATTTGGGTTATCCTGCTGTCAGGCGGTCCCGCAGTCGGCCTGAATTCCAAGTCTTGCTCCGGCATTGGTTGCTGTCGCTTCTTCCCTGACGTCAGTGCGCCAGGGGTATATAAGAGGCATCCAACGCCATTTTCTTCAGTCTTTCTTGCCGCGTGGTGCCCGAAGCAGAAGCAGTTCGCAAGTGCCGGTCGGCCGACACCTGAGATTTTCTATTCGAATTTCAGTCCGAAGTCTTCAATAAAGCTAAGTACCCCATTGGGGAACCTTTTCTTGCCTCAGTCCGATGTCAGAAAAAGTTAACAATTGCATTTCTTGTAGGAAGCAAATACCTCATAAGGACTTCCATTCCTATTGTATTCCTTGCCTAGGCCCAGACCACGACGTCACAGGTTGTCGGTTTTGTGCTAGGTTTAATAAACGAACTATCAAACGCCGTTTTGACTTCGCACAACATTACTTTGGTAGGAAATTTAATTATTTCCTGCTGTCGGAGCAGCCGACGACCGGCATACATAAAAAACGCAAGGATAAGGACAGGCAGCCTAGGAACAAGCCAGACTCCGAGGCCATCTCTGGGCCTGTCGTTGGTTCTCCGGTTTTCAGTGAGGCACTTACGCACCCCTGACGACCGCAGAACTGGAACCCCAGACAGCTGTGGATTCTCAAGCGGAGTCTACTAGGCTGACGCAGCCATCTTCCGACACCGGAGCAGAAGTAGACCCCGGTGCAGTGGAAACACCTTCGGTTGCAGAAGGTGTCTTCAGACCGACTACACTCACCATTAAATCTTATGCTAAGCTTAAAACTCCTTTAAAACCTAAGAAGACTGTACATCAGTCTACAGTTAAAGGCCCCATGCCTAAGAAACAGATGCTTAAGATGGCTTAAGATTTGATTACCCTAATCAGGGGTTCCCATCCCCCTTCTGATAAAAGACCAAGACAAGAGGAGGATTATGCTTCCTCTGACCAGGTTTCAATTTCCTCAGATTCTTCTGAGGAACAAGATTACACTTTTCCACCTTATGAAGACTCTGACGCTGAAGACTCTATTCCCTCAGCATCTCCCCCTGAAGACTACTCCTTTGGGGAAACTTTACATACCATGAGGGAACATTTCCACTGGGAAGGCCAGGACTACTCTGATTCTAAGAAAAGGCTCCGAGAGTTCCTTTTACTACCCCAGCACAGACCTCTTGCTATCCCTCAAGTTTTAGATATTGTGGATGATGTTTACTTGGAGTCTAGTTTAAATCCAGACTCTCTACCTCCTGCTCCAGCCAAACCAGACAGATACTACAGAGTACCTGACTCACACACATTCCTTTATAAAAGCCCTGTGGCTGACCCAGAAACAATTTCCCAGGGTCCTAAGGGAGCTAAAGCTTCTATGGCTAAAAATCCTGTACCCTCTGAAAGGGATTCCAGAGCCCTAGATAGATTGGGAAAGAAAATATACACCTCAGCAACTCTGGCTATGAGAGCATTAAATTGTCAGTTTCACATGCTGAAATATCAGCAATTCCTAATGTCTCAATTAAAACAAAAAATGAGCACACATACTGAACAATCTGAATGCAAGGGAATGCAGGATCTGTTGCATGCAGCTGAACAGGTGGGCAAGCATACTTTACAATGTGGATTTGATTCGTTGGAAGCTTCCTGTAGAGCAGCTGTTACTGGCTCTGTCATACGTAGACATGCTTGGTTAAAAGGACATACCCTTCCTGATCATGTTAACGCAAAATTATTGGATGCACCTTTATAGCAGGATGTATTATTTGGTGTCAAAGCAGAAGAGGTTTTAAAGAAAATGGAGGATAAGGCAAAGTCTATGCAGATGGTCAAGGATTTTTTGCAGGTACAACCCCCTTGTTTCAGCAGAAATTGGCCAACAAAAAACTGGTCCTTTCCAGCTTCTGACAGATCACAGAGGGGCAAATACAGATGCCCAAGGGGCAGAGGTCAGTTACAAGGCCCTTACAAACCTCGCCAATGGGGTACTGCTACCCAGAAAGGAGGAGAAGACAGGCCCCAAGCTAGCAGAAGACAAACACAATGACTCAGTCCTCAAACTACCAAGCAAATCTCTCCTGGCAGCTCCCTTGGGAGGAAAGTTAGCATTTTTTGCAGGCAACTGGCACATCATCACAAAAGACAAATTGGTCCTAAACATTGTCTCTCAAGGATACAGATTCCACTTTCATACCTTACCAAGGATAAAAGGAATGCCAAACCTGCCACCAAATCAATGGGCAGAGGCACAAAAACAAATTACAGCTCTCATGGACATGAGAGCCATTCAACAGGTACCTACACAGGAGCAAGGACAAGGATTTTACTCAAGACTCTTTCTAGTCCCAAGAAAGGACAAAGCATGGAGACCCATTCTGGATCTTTCAATTCTGAACACCTATCTGCAAGTACCAAAATTCAAGATGCTAACACTACAGCAGCTTCTTCCCATGCTGGGCAAGAATGCTTGGCTAGTAACGTTGGACCTCAAGGAGGCATACCTGCATGTCCCTATCAGACAAAGTTGCAGAAGATACCTCCGCTTCATTGCAGGTTCAATGCATTATCAGTTCTCTGCACTGCCCTTTGGCTTATCTACTGCGCCCAGGGTCTTCACAAAATGCCTGGCACCAGTAATTGCATACTGCAGACAAAGAGGAATTCAAATATACCCATACCTGGACGACTGCCTTATTCAAGCAGAAAGCAAGGACATTCTTTTAAAGCATCTGGCATTTGTCAAACACCTTCTAAGTTGCCTAGGGTACACAGTAAATGAAAAGAAGTCAAAACTAGTGCCCTCACAAAACATAATATTCCTGGGTGCCAGCTTGAATACAATGGCCCAGATGGCTTATCTCACACCAGACAAGCAACAACAGCTGACTCAATATTTCAGAATAATGGCAACAAAGACCCAACTCCCTGCAAGAAAAATTCTGCAGGCCTTGGGATTCATGGCATCTTGCATACTACTAATACCATTTGCAAAACTGCATATGAGGAAATTACAATGGTACCTGAAAAGCGTATGGACTCAGCACAGCCACAGCTTGGAAACAATGATACCACTCATTCCCTGCCTTCAACAGGAGTTTCTATGGTGGGCACAGGCATGTCACCTCAACAAGGGTCAGCCTTTCACCTTACCCACAGCCAGGCAAACTTTGACAACAGATGCATCGGACTATGCCTGGGGAGCACACATGGCAGGACAGTGCATTCAGGGCAAATGGACTACAGATCAGAGGCATCTGCATATCAATCAAAAAGAAATGCTAGCAGTACAGAATGCCCTAACAGCTTTCAAGGACCTCTTACACCCAGGACAACTAATAATAAAGACGGACAATACCACAGTAATGTGGTACATAAACAAGCAAGGGGGCACACATTCCTACCCTGTATGCAGGCAAGCAATAACCTTGTGGAACACTGCACTGTCTTACCAGGTTCAATTACAAGCACAATTCCTGCCAGGAAAGAAAAACACATTGGCAGATGACCTAAGCAGAAACATCATGGATCCACACGAGTGGAAACTAGATCCACAAGTATTTGCAATGATAGCTCAGAAATGGGGACCCAGGCATAGATTTGTTTGCAAGCCCCCAAAACTACCAACTTCAAAAATTTTGCACAAGGACATTCCATCCACAAGCTTGGAAAGTGGACGCCCTCTCATTCAGTTGGAAAACATTAACAGTGAATGCTTTTCCTCCACTGCCTCTTCTAGCAAAGGTACTGCTGAAAGTCAGATTAGAGAGGCCACAAATGATACTCATTGCACCAGACTGGCCACGCCAGCATTGGTATCCAATTCTAAGGAACATGGCCCACGGCCCACCATGGATTTTACCACAAATTCCTCACCTGCTCACCCAGCAAAACAGTCAGATTCTACACAGCCAGCTCAAGACTTTAAATCTGGCTGCATGGTAAATTACCTAAACAACCAGCCAACACCTCTATCCAAAGCTGTTATGGATGTAATTCTGGAGGCCAGAAGGCCCAGCACCAGGAAAACCTATTCAGACAAATGGAAAAGATTTTGTGCCTGGAACCAGGCTAAAGGCCAAAATCCCCTTGATCCAAACATTCCTCAGATTCTACAATATTTAACTGAGATGTTGCACAAAGGACTTTCGTTTTCATCTATTAAGATCCGCGCCTCAGCAATTTCAGCTCATTACAGCACGGATCCCCCTTTATTCTCACATCCACTCCTAAGACAGTACCTCAGAGGGGCTAAGAACATAAGACCGCCAAGGAGAGTACCAACACCTACTTGGGATCTCAACTTTGTTCTGGAAAAGCTTACACTGCCGCCCTTTGAACCAGCTTTTTCAGCTGATTTAAAATTTCTTTCGTGGAAAACTGCCCTGCTACTAGCAATAACCTCAGCTAGAAGAGTCTCAGAGCTACAGGCACTAATGGCAGTGGAGCCTTTCCTCATTTTTCATCAAGACAGTGTCTCTCTACGAACTAACCCTTCCTTTATGCCAAAGGTGGTATCCAATGTGGCCCTAAACCAAACCATTCATTTGCCCACCTTTTTCCCAAATCCCCAGAACAAAGGCGAAAGACTCCTGCACTCTTTGGACATTCACAGGCAATTACGTTACTACTTGGATAAAACTAAGGCTTTCAGAAAAAAACTGACCGGCTCTTTGTAGCCTATGCTACAGGATCACAAGGAAAAGCCATCTCAAAACAGACTATTTCTAAATGGATAGGGCATTGCATACGTTTCTGCTACACGTATCATGGGAAACCGGTACCTGCTAACATTAGGTCCCACTCCACCAGGGCTGCAGCTACATCAGCAGCCTTTCTCAGGGGAGTGCCAACCAAGGATATTCTGGAAGCTGCAACTTGGAGTTCAGTGCACACCTTCACCAAACACTATCACTTACCATTTTATTCTAAGACTAGAGCTGGTTTTGCCACTGCAGTTTTGCAGGGCCTACTAGCTTCTTCTAACCCTGTTTAACTCCACCTCCCATCCTTAGCTTTGGGATTCAACCCAAGTGTGATGACTGCAGCAGGGTAACACGATGAACATAGTATAGTTTTGTACCTGCCATAAATGTAGATGTTCGAGTGTTCACCCTGCTGCAGTCCAGGTTACCCTCCCTCCATCCCCTCTGAACTAGCTGAACTTATCTATACCACTCTATCCTATGCAACCTCTGTGGTGTATTTGCTTGTGCCTAAAGGTATTGTTTTATTTTTATCTAGCTATATATATATATATATATTGCCTACCTATTGGGGGCACCTGACATCTGGGGCAAGAAAAACTGAAGAAAATGGCGTCGGATGCCTCTTATATACCCCTGGTGCACTGATGTCAGGGAAGAAGTGACAGCAACCGACGCCGGACCAAGACTTTGGAATTCAGGCCGACTGCGGGACCGCCTGACAGCAGGATAACCCAAGTGTGATGACTGCAGCAGGGTGAACACGCGAACATCTACATTTATGGTAGGTACAAAACTGTACTTTACTCTGTTTCCCAGATACCAAAGGAATTATTTTATCTTCTTTTGCTCAGAGGGAATCTAGGCCTTCCCATATGGCCAAAAAGTTTTATTTCAGGAAAAATCTGAGGGGGACTCCAGATCTGGGAGTCCTCCCTATCCATATGAGTTTGTGTGACTACCCTCTGCTTCATTCCCTGCCCCTCTCCAAACAACCCATTCGTGGGCATTCCCCCTGCCTCCTCACATTCAAGTTCATCTGCTGTATCCTGTAATCCAAACTCAAATTCAGCAGGGTACAATAGAATGTGTTCCCTCTGAGTATGTAGGAAAAGGGTTCTATTTCAGATTATTCCTTGTACCAAGAAAAAATGTGGAATGGAGACCAATTCTGGATCTCTCCACTCTCATCACTTTTCTACAGGTAAAATGTCATCTCTACAGACTCTGTTGCCTCTCGTTCTACCTCAAGGCTTCTTAGTGTTCCTCAGCCTAAAGAATATGTATCTTTCACATTCCTGTCCATCCTGCTTACAGGAAATATTTGAGGTTTTTTGCTGGCTCATCACATGTTCAGTTCTCTGCTTTGCCCTTTGGGCTTTCCACTGTCTCAGGGGTTTTCACAAAATGCCTTGCCCCTGTCATAGCCTTCTGCAGAGCAAAGGGAATACATATATTCCCTTATTTAAGTAAATTGTTAATACAGGCACCATCTTAGCAGGTACTCTTGTTAAAGTGCAGTTTAAAATATACATAAATAACATTAATTACCTTTTAGTCTTGAGTCAAGAATAACTCTTCAGGATGTGCAAAACATTTTCATTTTATTTAAATCCACATATGTCAATGCTGGGAGACTTATCTACACAATTTAAAGTCAGTCTCACCAAGCAGCAAAAACACACACTTTATTTAAATTTTTATCAGTATCATGCATGCAGAATACTGATGTGGTCAAATAGGATTTCTGCAGACCCTCGTGCTTCTCGCTTAATGCTACACATGAACAATCATGTTTTTTTAGTACCAGTAATGTTTTAGAAAAGTACAGGTCACCTGGCTTGTTAAGCAATCTTGTTTCCTGACCTTGTACACTTTAGTACCAGTACATTGTAACTCCCCAACATTCCTTGTAACTATCTATCCCAGCCTGAGAAGGTCAGAGCTTACATACAGTGTGCTGTTTCTTGCTTTCAGAAACCAGTCTTTGTAACATCCCTTAACTCCTTCAGCACTTTTATTACATTCAGTCATCTGTTAATACACTTGCAGCTTGATATTAGAATTCAGTTGTGAAACACTCAGAACTACAATAAGTAATTGTGATTTGCATAACTATGCATCTATACTACATATGACAAAAAATGAAAATGTCCAGTGGATATTGAACTAGTAAAACCAAGAATAGACCACGACCACCAGAGTAATTCCGAAGCCTTTAATGCTGCTCCACACACTAAGCGCTTTCACCATACATTAAATGGCATCATCAGAGTGAATGGTAGCTGCTCAACAAGCCATTATTATATACACATTAATCAATCAATCATACAATTAAACACATTCATCTTAAAGTAAAATAATTACTAAATGCATAAAACATATACAAAACAAATCCACACCCCACAAGTGCAATTATAAACTTAAAATATAAAAACTATACTGTTACATTAATTATAATAATTATATATAGATATACTTAAAAATATCTAAATTATGCATGCCCTTTGTCTCAAAATAGGTCCTAAAGAAATAAAATCATTCAATCCAGGTGGCATTGTTGCATTCAACATAACCTGCCATTTATAGTCTAGTAGTTCCACCTTTAATTTTTCATCGCCTCCTTTTTCATTAAACAACACCCTATCTATAACAAAAAATAGGAATCTCCTGAAATTAATATAAACTGTACTATGTGAATATAGAGCATTATGGGAATCTTGATTCTTGATGGCCCTAAGATGTTCACCTATCCAGTCTTTCAATCTTCAAATAGTCTTGCCAACGTAGAATGCACTACAGTTGGTACATGTGGCTAAATAAACCACCCTTTGGGTGTTACAATTGACCCTACCTGGACATGGAATAGTCCTATTATAGCCCTGTACACTTACATAGTGTAGTCTTTGATGAATCTACAAACCCTACACCTCCCACATCTATTCATAGGTTCATAGGTTCATAGGTTCATACTAGGCTATCTGCCCGAGGGCATTTACAAGCCTAGCCCATAGTTTTGTGGCTTACGCCACCCCTTTAGTATGGGGAACTATACCCATTATTTTGCTGTGCCTCTGTTGAGCAGTGACACTGAGGTAATCCCTGGGGTATATCTGCGATCTCCCATCCATTGGTCAAGATTTCTCTTGAACAAGGCCAGCGAGGTGCTCTGCCTCACATATACCGGGATTTTATTCCACAGCATAGGGAGTCTTTGGGTGATGAATCTATCCCTCCAGCGCGTCCTATTAATAGCCGTGTCGAGGTTTAAGTCTCGCCCTTGTGGCTCTGACGGATCTAGATTTTTGAGGTGAAGCATATTCATCAAATCTGGGTTTGACATGGCCTTGTATGTTAGGCAAAGGTCACCTCTGAGCAAGCGGTGACTGAATAGAGCTGGAGTTCTTTCAGTCGGGCAGCATAGGACAGATGTTTGAGACCCTTTATCCTTTTGGTGAGGAACTTTTGTGGCCTCTCCAGCTGCTGCAAGTGTCGGGTCAGATACATTCGAATGGGGCATTGTACTCAATCATTGGTCTGATGAGTGATGAGTATAGGGAGACTATGACCTCCCTTGATCTAGATGAGAATCCCTTCATGATAAGGTGGGCAATGTAGAAGGTCTTCCTAACTACTTTAGCTACATGGGTGTCGAATGACAGACTACTATCAACCTGGGTCCCCAGGTCCCTGATAACTTCTTCTATGCTCAGTGGATTGCCACCTATTTGGTAGCTAGGGGTAACCTTGTATTTCCGAAGGGTATGACTATGCATTTTTGGCATTTAACTTTAGGCCATGGCTCTGGCACCAGTTATCCGTTTCTGTGAGACCCTTCTGAAGGATATCTGTGTCAGATGTGTTTTCTACTATGGCCCAGTTTGCAGTCATCTGCAAACTTTGTCAGCCATAACCCTCCTGTGTTTGCTTGTACTTGGAAAAGTAGATGCCAAACAAGAGTGGGCCCAGGACTGAGCCCTGTGGTACACCACTTGTGACAGGCTTTGAGTCTGACATGGCGCCAGCAACTCTGACCCTGTGGGTTCTGTCACTCAGCCAGTTTGCAACCCATCTTGTGATGTATGGGTTAACATTTAAGCTGATGAGTTTTCAATGATACCCGAGTGGGGTATTGTATCGAAGGCCTCGCCAGATCGAGGTAGGCTGTATGGACTGCCTTTCCCTCATCAATGGCTTTGGTGACTGTTTGAAAAAGTCAACCAAGTTTAGAAGGCATGATCTGCCTTTGACAAAGCCAAACTGGGATGGATCCAAAGTCTGCAAATTCCCTATGTCTTTATTTATGAGGTCCATTATGATCCTCTCCATGGCTTTGCAGATAAGGCTTGTCAAGCTAATGGGCGGTAATTTCCAGGGTCGGTGGAGGCACCGCCTTTGTGAAGTGGGACCACAGTTGCAGTCGCCACTCCTGGTATCCAGAGGTAAGACTATGATTAAACAGCTGTCCTAGCTGTGGGTTTAATTCTCGTTGAGTTCGTGGAGCACACAGCCGGGGACACCATCAGGTCCCATGGATGCTGTGTTTTTGCTTTGGAGAGCAGTTCTCACTTGGGCGTTGGAGATGTTTGGGGGCTGCAATCGCTGGTATAGATATCTCTCCTTTTGGGGAGGGGAGAAGTTTGCACTGAACCTGTCAGCCAGTATGTTGGCAATGTCTGTAGGATCAGTAATCTTCACATCATTTTGAACTAGTTCTGAGCATATCTGGGAGGTTCCTCCCAGGTTTCTAACATAGCTAAAGAAGGCCTTATGATTGTCTTTTGAGTCTTTAGCTATTTTTCTCTCAAAATTTGCTTTGGATGATTTTATGAGAGCTCTTAGTTTTTACTTATAGTGATCAAGGGTGTCTTACCTTTTAAGGATTTTGCTCTATCTTGTAGTAGCTTCCTCCTTTTGTTGTAGAGTTTGTTTATGGCTGGGGTCCACCAGACTGGACGCTTGCCTTTGGTACAAAGAGTCTTTGTTTTGCTTGGGATTGCCTTATCCATGCAGTCCTGCAGGTGCTGGTAGAAGGCATTTGTAAGTGATTCAGCGGCTTGAGTACTGTTTTCCGCTCGGGGCCTTAAAGGAGACCACACTAGTCTTTAGAAGTGTGAAGTCGGCTTCGAAGTTCTTTACTGTGGTCTTTTTATTTCAGGTGGGGTGGGATGAGGACCTCCAGCGAGATTAGTTTGTGATCTGATCTCACCAGTGAGGGTATACTTCGGTGTTGAACATTGTGCTCCCATGTTCGTGATGATGAGATCAAGTATGTTTTCTCCTCTTGTGGGGATGGTGACTAGTTGTTCCATGGCATTTGAGTTTATGAATTCCAGGAACTTTTGGGCTAGGGTGTTTGGGCTTGAGTAGTGTTCCCAGTCTATATTAGGGTAATTGAAGTCACCTAGTATGATGGTGTTTGGTGATACATTTATCCCCTCTAGTGTTTTCAGGAAGGCCATGTGAGGTTCCTGAGTTTGTGAGGGTGGCCTGTAACATGCTACAATTTGCAGAGCAGTCTTGCCTATGGTTAATTGCACCTGGATGGTCTCCGATGCATCGTGCGTTGCCACCAGTCTTGAGGTGTGGGTGTCTTTGATGAATATGGCTACCCCCCCTCCTTTCTTGGTATTGTCCGGATTTTGCGGCGGGCATGATAAGAGGTAAGACCTGATAGTGCTGGGGTGCTCTCAGGAGCCTTGAACCAGGTTTCTGTCACTGCACAGACATCGATGTTCTCCATACTGAGAAGGGCCTCGAGTGCGTGCATTTTGAGATTTAGACTTCTGGCATTGAGCAGCATTACCCTTAGTTTTTTCCTTTTTGTGTTCTAGGGTGGTAGGTTTAGAATTTGAGCCTTGCCTAAAAAGGCACTATGGGGTGGCAAGTGCCTTTGCCAATATCCGGAATCCCAGGGTGACAGGTGCAAGCCGTCCTGCAGCGTGGCTTGTCCAGCATGTCATCCCAGGCAGACAGACATTGGATCCCCTTTGAATGACACCAGAGTTTAAGCCAATTGTTAAAGCTGATCATCTTATCTCTGTATTGTGGCATCATTCTTGGTGAAGGTAGGATACTGCTCAAGGTCAGGGTCATACCTGCCTGGGCTACATAATCAGAGAGCTCCTCAATGTCTCTTTTCATGTAGTCCAATGAGGTACGTCTCAGGTCGTTTACACCAGCGTGGACAATGACTGAGTCGTATTTGTACCTGCTGTTGAGAGACCTGAGTGCTTGCGTTATGTGGCGGATTCTAGCACCCGACAGGCAGCTTACTGTGACCTTCTCCTTACTCAGTCTGGTGAGCGGGACGTCAGTGTGTCTGACTATGGAGTCACCAATGACTAGTGTGTCTGGCATTGTGTTTGGCCTTAAGGGCTGTGACTGTTTGACACTCTGACTGTGAGGTCTATGTGTTGCAGGTGTTGTGTTCTGAGGTGGTGGTTGTTTGGGTGTCTGTGTTGCAGGTGTTGTGTTCTGAGGTGGTGGTTGTTTGGGTGTCTCATTCATTTTTGATGTTGTATATCGGGGTGTATGTTGTTAGAAACTCTTTAATGTTTCTTCCCCTAGAATAAACTATTCTGGGAGTGCAACCTAAAAAGTTTTTAAGTTCCCAATTGAAACAAACATCCCATGCTGTACGTACTGAGTCCACTATCCCTTTTATCTGGTTATTATATTTGAGTACCAACACTCTTGAATCATTAAAATTTTCACCTTTGGATGTTCTCAAAATTTCTATATTGTTCATCCTAACTATGGGTAAAAACACAGTATCGATCTTGTTCAATACCTCCTTACGTATTTTGGTCAACAATTTAAGGGGATAGCCTCTTTTAAGAAACATCCCTACCAATATATACAATTCTTGTTCCAAAACTTTGTTATCACTAATAAGTCTGGACAACCGTACCATTTGCCCTTTCATTATACCCCTACGTTGTTGTGTGGGGTGGCAACTGTTGTAATGTAATAAAGAGTTATTATATGTTTCCTTCCTATAAATTTTACTCTCAACACCATCAATGGTTTTGGTTAAGGTTATGTCCAAAAAATCTATTGTTTTGTTGTTCCATTTACTAGTGAATTTAAAAAACGTAGTTGTAGCATTAAGATATTCCACAAATGAAATGGCCTCTTCTTCACTACCTTTCCACAGAATCAGGACATCATCAAGAAATCGATTGTATAAGACAGTTTTATCTTTGTATATTGAATTCAAAACGAATTCTTCCTCCCAATGGAGCAAAACCAAGTTGGCAAAAATGGGGGCACATTTTGCCCCCATGGCTACACCTGAAATTTGATGGAAAATCTCCCCTTCTAGGTCAAATAATTATTCTTGAGTACTATCTCCATACAGGATACTAATAAATTCACTTTATCACTACTCAAACATTTGCTCTTCACTAAACTTTCTGTAAAATAATTTATACCTTCATCATGAGATATAACTGTGAATAAATTTACTATGTCAATAGTTAAGAAAGACCATTCAGTGTCTCCATTTTGTAATTTATTGAGCCTTTGCAAACAATGCCAAGAATCTTTTACAATATGTTGAGCCCCAGCCACCACTCGTTGTGTATTTCTGTCCACATATGCTGCCATGGGCTCAGTTTTAGAGCCCTTCAATGACACTATAGCTCTAAAAGGTGGATCATACAAACCTTTATGGATTTTGGGAATTCCAAACACAGCGGGGGTGACTGGGTAATCAACTTTAAGGAAATTGTAATATCACAATTTATTGCTCCTTGGTATAATGCATCTAACAAAAACAAATCTATCTTATGGTAGGCTATATTTAACTCATTTTGAGAAACTCGAAGATAAGTGGTGGGGTCATCCAAAATTTCATGCATTTTAGCTATATAATAAAATTTGGACATTATAACAGCCCCCCCCCCCACCTTTATCTGGTTTCATAATTCTTAATTCACTATTGCCTGCCATTTCTGATAATGCTTCCCTTTCACTTCTGTTTAAATTGTCTTCATAATGAACATTTTGTTTCATTTTGATGGCATTCAACATCCTACCAATACACATTTCTCAAATAATGCGACTTCACTATTGTATGGTGAAATAAATGTACTTTTTTTAGTTAAGCCACCTGTTGTTGAGTCATTTGTCAAAACATTATTTACTTCAATTCGATCTTTAAAAAACAAAGCCAAATTTAACTGTCTAGCATATAATCTAATACTAGAATAGGCGATGAAAAATTAAAGGTAGAACTACTAGAATATAAATGGCAGGTTATGTTGAATGCAACAATGCCACCTGGATTGAATGATTTTATTTCTTTAGGACCTATTTTGAGACAAAGGGCATGCATAATTTAGATATTTTTAAGTATATATATTTATAATTATTGTAATTAATGTAATAGTATAGTTTTTATATTTTTAGTTAATAATTGCACTTGTGGGGTGTGGATTCATTTTGTATATGTTTTATGCATTTAGTAATTATTTTACTTTTACTTTAAGATGAATGTGTTTAATTGTATTATTGATTAATTAATGTGTATATAATAATGGCTTGTTGAGCAGCTACCATTCATTCTGATGATGCCATTTAATGTATGGTGAAAGCGCTTAGTGTGTGGAGCAGCATTAAAGACTTCGGAATTACTCTGGTGGCCATGGTCTATTCTTGGTTTTATCTATACTACATATTTTTAACATGAACAAATATTAAATAATTCATCAAACATCTTTGTAAAGAAATTGTAAGTTAATATGCATTTTGTGTAGAATAATCATGAGAGAGAGATTTTTCTCTAACAATCTTGACTCATCTCATCTTCACCCTTTTCCTTCTCTAGGGCCTAGGATTCACAATCGACCTCAAAAAGTCAACAATGACTCCACCCAAGAGAAAGTCTGTCTAGTTACTTCCTTTTTCTGCTTCCCTTCCAGTCCTGTATGGTACGGGAATTTCTCAGATTTCTGGGACTCATAGCAGTGACCATAGTGATGGTTCCTTTTACCAGACTGAGCATGAGGGAAGAGCCATTGGTACCTAAATTCGACTAGATCCCAGCATTCAAAGCAACTGAATGCACTTCTTCCACTAATACCTTGCTTAAAGAAGGAGATCCTTTGGTGTTTAGCACTATTAAAGCTCAACCCCGGCCTGCCTTTCAGATTGCAGACAGTAAATCAGGAGCTACACACACATGCATCAGACAGTGCTGAAAGTTCAGGGACAGTGGCCAAAAAACATAAGAACACACCAGTTTAAAGGAAATGAGAGCACTAGTACAGGCTGTACAGAACTTCAGTTACCTTTGGAAGTCAGAGTGTTCACAGATAGCACCAAAGTCATTTACTACATAAACAAGCAGAGGTGCACCAGATCTTGCCATCTGGCCCTTTAGCTTGGGATCAGGCCACAAAAGCAAATCTTTCTTTCCAAGCAGTTTACATTCCTTTACAGGAAAATACCTTGGCAGCCAGTCTAAGGAGGTCAAGGGAATACCCCCCCATGAATGGATGCTAAACAGTTGTAATCTTCCTAGGCATTGCCCACAAATGGGGTGTGCCAGAGATGAAGCTTTTTGCCTCTAAACAAGCACACAACTTCCACTTTTCTGCACTAAGACTTACTGTCTTCAACTTTGGAAAATGGATACAACGTCCTTTCCTTGGAAGGCAAGAACACTCCTCCATTGTTGAATAAAACTCTGCTTAAAACCATATTTGGACTGTTTTTTCCCCCTCTGGAAAGAGATTTTTGCTAAGTTAGCTGCAGCCAGGATCAAACATTCTCAACTTGTCCTTATTCTTAATCTTTCTCCTTGGAAGGGGAAGTATCTTTATGCATTCCCTCTACTTTCTCTTCTTCCTAAGGTCTTCCTAAAGATGCAAAAGGAATACCCAAGGATCTTGCAGGTGACTTATTTTGGCCAAGGCACCATTGGTTCTCCCATTTCTTCCATTTAGTCAAGGGCCATCACCAGAAACAATCCTCCATAGTGAACTTGCTCACTTAACAGTAGGGCTTGTTTCTGCATCCTCAACTACCATCCCTCAAACTTCCAGTATGGGTGTATACTGATTCTGATCCCTTTTAGACACCAGTTCTCTGAGGAAGTGCTGAAGGCTCTCCAGGAGGCAAGAAGAAAGTCTTACACAGCCGCATTGAAAGTATTTTCTATATGGTGTCTGCCTAAAAAACAGGATCCAGTTCAAACTAGCTTCTGACTGTCCTCTCCTATTCATGTAAAGCACTAAAATCTGATCTAACATACTACTCAATTAGTGGAGGCACACATTTCAGCTGTATCTGCTTGTTTACCTCTGGAGCCCCCTCTTCTGGCTAGGTCAGAGGTTAAACAGTTCCTTAAAGGTGTACTCCACTTGAAACACATATGAAAGCTATTCCCTCTGCTTGGAGCCTCAGTTTTGTGCTGGAAAAAGGCTACCTCCCTTTAAGCCAGCAGCCTCTGCTTCTCTCAAATTCTGTACTTGTAACACCATTCTCCTGGTAGTCCTCACTTTGGCCAGAAGAGTCTCAGAGTTGCAGGCTCTTATGGCCATCCCTCCCTTACTATTTTTTCACAGAGTGGTAAAAGAACGGTCTCTTAATCAGGCTATTAACCTGTCCACCTTCTTCCCTAACCCACATAACAAGGGGAAAAGAATACTTCATTCCCTTGATGAAAATCAAGGACCCTTACACAGCCTAAACAATTTCAGACAGCCACCAAAGAGCACTTTAAAAGTCACTGGTCACGCCACTGCACTCTGTCTCCTTTAAACATTCCCTGCTTTCCCATACCTTAATCTACTTTCTGCCCTTAACTCACTCTTCTCACTAGCCCTCTCTAATCTTCCTTGACTACTCTTTCTACTGTCTTCTAAAACCTATTAAACAAATCGCCTCAGAGAAACATTCTGTTGTAACTCTTTTGTCTTCATGCAACTATTTTATGATAAAACTGGGTTTTTGTAACCACTTACCCCAAAAACTGTATTAATCCTAATGACATATTATTTATTTTTATACATCTTGAAAGAGCTTTGCTATACTCCTGATTATTGACACTGTATAACATTGTATTGCTACGTAATGCCTTGTAGTAATCCTGTAACATTGCTGTTTAATGCTAATATATAATGAAAATTGTATACTATGTTGGAACTTTTCTCCTCGGGCCTCCGCTGAAAAAGGGCTCTAAAGCTCAGTCAGACAAACCCAGTCAACAAATGTAAAATAAATACTTAAAAATAAATAAAACAGACAACTCAGATTTTCCTTAGATAAGAGAAAAACATCCACAACTTGAACCATTTGTCTCTTCCAGGATTCAAAACTAGGGAACCCAATTTCTAAACAAGCTGTTGTTAACTGGATCTCTGAATGCATTGCCTTATGCTATTCTCAGTATGGCAAACCCCCTAACTTTCCAGTAAAGGGACATTCCAGAAGATCCAGTAGCCTTATCTGAGCAGTCAAGTGCTCCAGATTATGCAGAATGCTCCGCATTCGACCATAAGTGAACCCACTGTTCCGCTGTTATGCATTGAGCAGCTTTGGCTCCAGTACACGGCTTTTGATTGAGTTGCATACCGCAATTACTTTCAGTCAGCATTGTGGTATACAAACCAATCAAATAGCTTCTCTGCTGTTCCACATTGAACACCATTGGCTATGCTACATAGTTTTTGGTTGGTTCATATTCTGCAGTTACAGCCAATCTCCATTGCAGTATGTGAGCCAATCAAATAACTATCCCTGAGGATGGGAGCCAATGAGAGCTCCCAAATACATGACCATTCATGTAGAAATGTTTTTGGAAAATCACGTTTAAAGAGAGGGAGAAAAAATAAAACAGAAGCAAAACAGTGCTAAAGTAAATAACTGGAATACCAGCAGTTAAAATGAATCCTTTTATATGCTGGTATTGCAGTTATTTGCTTTGATACTGTTTTGCTTCTATTTTATTTTTTCTCCCACTCTTTAAACAAGTACCTCTGAACCTCCTAGACTAAGAAATCTGGACAAAGCCAGTAGCCAAACCACAAAAATAGGGACAGTTTTTAGATATTGCTCTTATAAACTTAAGTTGCTAGAATAACAAGTTTTGTGTTACCATACATGATCTGAAGGATAGGATGTCTGAAACTCAAATTTCTGTCATTAATTTACTTCATTATTATGTGATTTGCCTAAAGACTACATATTTTATGAGTAACAGACCAAAAATATGAGGCACAAATTTGGGCACTCTGCAAAATTCTGGCAGTTGAGAGGTATGACAAGGGTAAATGTGTGCGAGTCTGAGCATCATAGCTTTCAACCTCTTAGCACAAGAAATCTGGACATAGCCTTAATCAATGTGGGGGCAAAGGGCCAAAAAAGGAACAGTTTAAATATTGCTCTTATAAACTTAGAAAGTTGCTAGAATAACGGGCTGGATTACCATACATGATCTGAAGGATATGATGTCTGAAACTCATTTCAGTTATTACCTTATTATTTCATTCCTCTGATTTGCCAGAAAACAACATCTTTTATGAGGAACAGACAAAAAAATTAGACAAAAATTTGGGCATTGTGTAAATTCTAGGCAGCTGAGAGGTATGACAAGGGTGTGTGTGTGTGTGTGTGTGTGTGTGTGTGTGTGTGTGTGTGTGTGTGTGTGTGTGTGTGTGTGTGTGCACGCGTCCATGCATATATTTTGGTTGAATGGCCATAGTCAAGGTATGCCTTTCACGGAATGTGGAAATAGGGTGTTCCACATTTTCACAGTTTGTCACACATTGCTATGATCTGTGTTCTACACTGGCCTCTTAGGTTGAGAACTATGTCTGGCGCCTTTTACCGGTATTCTTGAAGTAGCTAGTTCTGTACACACCTTTACAAAACATTGCAGAGTGGATGCCTAGTCTGGATCCAGGACTGCCTTCGCCAGGTCAGTCATTTCAAGCGTACTGGACAGTTTTCCTATACAGCGTCCGACCACCGTTCTTTCATCTTAAGCTTGGAGAATCACCCAACAGTTTGGTATACTGAAACAGTGATCTAAGGAAGGACATAGTACAGTTGTGTAAGAACTTACCAGAATAGTAGTAGATGTCCTACTGATCACTGTTGCAGTATTAGTTCCCTCCATATCTTTCTCCTTTTCTGATTTTTCCCTCTCTTTTGCTCATGGACTGGAAATCATCACTGTCTTTCTTCTCCCCTTTCCACAGGTAGACTTGGGTCATAATTCAAATATATGGCACTGTGGAAGGTTTTGGCTTTAGTACCAGAGATAGACATCACAGTTTGTTTATTTATGTAAGTTTGGTAACCAGGGTAGAGCACTGATCCAAATGGACCTATTTAATTATTAGCCTGGACAAATATATACATCAGTAGGCAAGCAAGTTAAACAAGAAGTAAAAACCAAAAAACAAAACCAAAGGAAATCAAGCTGCTTTAGTAAAATCTAAGGACAATTCCACAATAAATTCCAGTAAGTGCTTTCAGCTGTAATAAGACTTCTACAGACTGGAAGTTAACATTCAAAAACACATATTTAAATACTTAAAAAAAAATCACATGACCACATACTTAGTGTTTTAACCCTTTACGTTTAGGGTACGTAATAAAATCTTCTCTATTGTTCAGACCAGGGGGCAGCAAGCATTGAGTCTAACCTGCCAACTATATTCCAGCCACTCCAACTCATCATCTGGATTAAACGTATTTTCTACATATTTTAAACTGTCCACTGCAAGGAATTTTAAAGTTAACTTTACATGAAAAGTTAACAAGAAGTATTATAAAGACAAACAAAATGCTGTGTGCAGATGGCAATAACAATAATAATATAATGTACAAAGGACAGTAGAAAGAGAGGGTTAGAGTAAGGAGAGAAGAAGGAAGTTTAATAGTGAAGGGGTAGAATGCAAAGTGTAAATAATAGAGAAAATAATGGCACATAGAATTTAAGTATAAACAACATACACAATGTGGAAGAAATGCTGCTTATTAGTGTTGAGAAATAATGTAAGAAAGACAAATGTGCCTGACTGGTGAAGGGAAAAGTGACGGATTAGTTGATGTGTGCTGAGAGGGAAATAATTTAAAAACTGACTTGAGATGATATTTAAGCTGAGCACAAAGTAATAGGTGTGAGTAAGGTCATTAAGACTAGTAGGGAGGCTTTAACAAAATTTGGGTTCTAGGATGGAGAAGGCGTGATTATTAAAATGAAGTCTGGTTCTGGGACATTTAAGAAGAGAACCAGTGTGGTAAGACTTCTTATGTTGTAACCGGGGGGGGGTCATCTGAAGTGGTTGGAGGTGAGGGTAGGACCTGTAAAGAGGTTGGAGGTGAGGAAAGGACAGGAGTGATCTTTGAGGCGCTTGTAGAGTTGGGATTCAAGAATCAAGTTGGCACTTTCTGGACAGGTAACCACTTGACTTTAAGTGTGATACAATGATAATTTCCAGTGGAGAGGGTAATAAAATGGCAGATAGAATTGCTTATACTTTGGATGGTGGAGGAGTTTTTCCTTGGATGCTGATGCAACCAGGGAAGTCCATATTCAAACAAAGAAACGGCTGCAGGTAAGACCAAGCTGCAAAAAATGGGAATAAATACAAAAAAACAGTGCACCAGGGTGACCCACAATAGCATTTAATAGTACAAAAATAAAAAACTGAACAGAGGTAAGCGCTTTCACAACAGTAGTTGCTTCATCAGACAAAGTTAAAATGCACTTCAGCTCTTAAATAGCAGCTTAGTCATCAATTAAGCAGAATCAGTGATGTCACAATTAGCTACTATTTAAAGAGAGCAAAAAAATATATATTAAGAGACAGCAAAAAAATATATATACATCTCTATTTTAAAACATATTATCTTAAAACAGTGAATATAAAATATATAAATGTAGATATTTCTAGTAGACCACTAAAAACCTTTTATAAACATAAGAAGTATATGTATCTATATATATCTATATATATATATATATATATATATATATATATATATATATATATATATTATTTATATATATCACGATAAAAAATGTTAAGAATAAAATAAAACATGTTAAAATAAATCAATGCTTTTAACATGTTTTATTTTATTCTTAACATTTTTAACTAATGTTGTGAAAGCGCTTACCTCTGTTCAGTTTTTTATTTTTGTACTAATAAACGCTATTGTGTGTCATCCTGGTGCACTGTTTTTTTTGTATTTAAGTCCACATTCAGACTGGGCAAGTTCCAATACCTTTGCTTATGGCATTCCTGGTTGTTCTGGAGTGAAGGGGGAAATTTTATAGGCCCTAAATGAGAGGGAATTCATTTTCTTCCTTATTTGTTCTAAGTGAAGGTGAAGATTTGGTGCAAGATCAATCAA
>NC_056743.1:167095019-167097519 GCF_019279795.1 Protopterus annectens | reverse complement strand
TCATAACAAGGAGCATCGACTCCAGTTCATCTTTGGTCCCATTCCAAAGAATAAACAAATCATCGACAAAGCGTCGATAGAAAACAACGCGTTCTCTAAATAGAGTCTCAGAAAAAAGGACATGTTCTTCCCAATAAGCTAGAACCATATTGGCGTAGCTATTGGCACAAGGAGAGCCCATTGCTACGCCATCCAGCTGTCTATATGTGACATCTTTGAACATGAATAAGTTATTCTCCAAAACAAGTTCCAAAAAATGAACTATAAGGTCTATTGACACTATGGTATAATCACTATGTTCCTTCAAATAATCAGTTATATATGCAAGTCCCAGATTATTGGGAATAACCGTGAATAATGATTGTACATCAAAGGTGGCAAAAATAAATGTATCAGTACTATCAAATTGCTTGATGTTCTCATATAACTCAACTAGGAACTGTTCCGAGTCTTTTAATACAAATTTATTGTTGTTTAATACCCTTCTTAGGTATTTCTCCGTATAGACAGATAAATGCTCAGTAACCCACCCACGGCCTGAAACTATTGGTCTCATGGGTGGGTTACGGGCATCCTTATGTATTTTGGGTAGACCATTTATAATTGGAATGACAGGTGTTTTAATAACTAGATAATCATATAGGTCTTTATCTATTAGTCTACTCTTGTGAATATCAAGTAAAGTATCCTTAACATATCCATTTATGTCCTGTACTGCCTCTATGGAAATGGGTTCATAATAAATGTCATTGAGCATATACTCCATGGACATCTGATATCTCTCAGTGCCCATCACAACTACTCGACCACCTTTTTCGGCTGGTCTAATTGTGATGGTTGTATCATTCTGTAGTTTCTTAAGACTAATTCTTTCCTTGTGAGTCAAATTGTCCCTCATTCCAACCCCATGTTTGATGTTACAATTACTATAGTATTTATGTATCTCATTCTCTGTTAATTTTGAGAATGCTTCTATAAGTGGATGGTGTACAGGTACGAAGTCACTTAAGTTTTTAAAGGAGAACTCTCTTGTGTTAACCGATGCATTATTCACTCCTTTATGCAGATATTTCAACATCACATTCCTACAGAATATTTTTAAATCTATAACTGTGTCAAACAGTCTGCTCTTGCTCCTAGGCATAAAATTAAGTCCTTTACTCAATAAATTAATATCATCTGAAGTCAAAGTAACACTAGATAAATTATAAACTAATTCTTGCTGTTCCACATTTTCTTTAAAGTGTGATGGGGTTGTGGTTCCCCTGAATATTTCCTCTTCTGCCTCCCCCTGCTCATGGACCGCATTCTCCGTGGTCCTTTCTCTAATCGAATTGGGAGGGGAAAAGAAATATCTGTTGTTCAACTTGTCTGGATGACCTTTCGATGTTTTGGGTCAAACTACCTTCTCAGACCCTTGTTTAATTGTGTCAGGTTTGTTTTTGATTATCTGTATCTCAGGATATAAATTACTAGTAGATTCCATGCTAGGATGCATCAAGTATATGACATCTGTAGAGTCTGTATTGGAACATACTGACTGAACAGAATTACTCTTGCTAGGCTCATTCCCTATGGACTTGTCAGGTATTGAACTCTGTCTGGCCTGGTTCAAGTCTAATTGTTCATGATTCAATGCTAAAGGAACAACACTAGTACGCATACTCTCATTCATTATGTTAACATTAGAGGTAGTTAAAACCTCTTCAAACCTAGTACTTTTGTCCACCTGTCGTGAGGCAGGGAACCTTTCAACCACAGCTTCATTAACATTCTTAAAATCAGTATTCAACACATTTTGTCCATTTCTAGGCCACATAAACACGTGACCTAATTTAAAATCGTAAATGTCTCTGACAGCTTTGTGTCTCTTTTGTTGTAGAAGTTTATGTTCGAAGGCAGAAATGCCATCCAAAAGATTCTCAAATAAGGGTTCAACGAAAAAATTAGTTTATAATTTATCTAGTGTTACTTTGAGTCTACCCAAAATACATAAGGATGACCATAACCGACCAATGAGACCAATAGTTTCAGGCCGTGGGTGGGTTACTGAGCATTTATCTGTCTATACGGAGAAATACCTAAGAAGGGTATTAAACAACAATAAATTTGTATTAAAAGACTCTAAACAATTCCTAGTTGAGTTATATGAAAACATCAAGCAATTTGATAGTACTGATACATTTATTTTTGCCACCTTTGATGTACAATCATTATTCACGGTTATTCCCAATAATTTGGGACTTGCATATATAACTGATTATTTGAAGGAACATAGTGATTATACCATAGTGTCAGTAGACCTTATAGTTCATTTTTTGGAACTTGTTTTGGAGAATAACTTATTCATGTTCAAAGATGTCACATATAGACAGCTGGATGGCGTAGCAATGGGCACTCCTTGTGCCAATAGCTACGCCAATATGGTTCTAGCTTATTGGGAAGAACATGTCCTTTTTTCTGAGACTCTATTTAGAGAACACGTTGTTTTCTATCGATG
>NC_056743.1:167085019-167090019 GCF_019279795.1 Protopterus annectens | reverse complement strand
AGAAGTGGGCCGAGAATAGAGCCTTGAGGAACTCCGATAGAAACAGGCAAAAGAGAAGAGATGTGGTTATTCCAGAGAACAGCTTGTTTTCTGTTAGTGAGATAAGAAGTAAACCATCTAATGGCAGGGATATCAAAAGATAGGGATTCAAGAGTATTGATTAATAAAGAGTGATTAACCATATTGAATGCTTTGGAGAGGTCAATGAAGATGGCAGAAGAGAGTAGGTTGTTGTTACGGTTCCGGTTAATAGTGTCTACAAAGGAAAGGAGGGCAGTAGTAGTACTATGATATGGTCTGAAGCCATGTTGACAGTTGGCTATGATGTTGTGGAGAGAGAGGTGTTGTACAAGCTGATGGTGTATACATTTCTCCATTATTTTGGCCAACGGAGAAAGGAGAGCAATAGGTCTATAGTTAGAGTAGTCAATGGAGTTACCACCTTTATGGAGTGGGATGATGTGAGAGACCTTCCATAAATCAGGGATGATACCTTCTTTGATTGTCCTATTTATGAGAATAGAAATAGGATATGCGATAGCCTTGGCAGCTTTTTGTAGAAAGAGTGAAGGTAACTTGTCAGCAGAGGGTACAAGGTTTTAGTTTGAGAAGGAGTCTGTGTATGTAAGATGTAGCGATAGGATGTAGAGAGAATTTAAAGGCAGAGTTTATAAGGTTACATGTTGGGTGTGAGTTATTAGCATTCAATTGATTAGCAAGAGCTTGTATAGTTTCAGTGAAAAAAGAGTTGAAAGCATCTGCAGTTTGTTGAGGGGTATCAGGATCAGCATTAAGTGGGGAAGGTGTTTTAGAACTTCCTGGGGAGAGGAGTCTATTGACTGAAGACCAGAAACGTTTTGAATTATTAAGGTGAGTTGTTGTAGATTGAAGTAGAATTTCTTTTTATCAGCTATTATTGCCTTTTTGGTTAGATTTCTAAGCTGGCGGAAGTGTAGAAGATCAGGGTTATTTCTGTGTGATCTCCATGCGGCCCAGACTTTATTTCTAGTGAGAATAAGTTTTTTGGTATCATGGGAGAGCCAGGGGGCAGCATTAGATTTAATTCTAATGCTACGTTCAGGAGCATGTAAGTCAAGAATGGATAAAAAAGTACAGTTAAAGTATATTACTGCATTTTCAAGAGGGAGTGTTTTTAAGGGGTTCCAATTACATGCACTAAGTTCAGACTGAAACAGTTCTGGATTGAAGTGTTTGATGGTGCGTATGTTTCTTGTAATGCAGGGGTTTACACAATCAGCCTTTTCCCTTGTTATGAATGTTAAGGAGTGATCGCTAACATCATCTGGCAAAGTTCCTACTTTGTAACTATCTTTGACTTTATTTATAAGAATCCAGTCTAAAATGCTTTCTCTATTACTATGTTTGTTGAGCCTAGTAGTTGAAGTAATGGTTTGGATAAAACCATGGAGGTTGATATGAAAAGAAGGATTATCAGCAGTAATGCTATTCCAGTCTATGTTCAGGTCACCTAGGATGATAGTTTCTTGGGGATATGTGGCAGATATCCAGCTAAGGTAATTTTCGAGGATTGGTATGTTATTACCAGGTGGTAGGTATATACATATAATATAAAGGGATTTTTTGGAATTTAATTGAGTTTTGAAATGATTGCTTCTACCTTGCTATCTTGAGTTGGAGAGGCAGGAAGGGTAGTAATATTTAGATGATTTTTATAAAGAATTGCAACTCCACCACCTTTACGGTTGGGACGGTCAAGTCTTACCATATTGTAGCCTTGGGGAGTAATCTCAGTGTCTTTAGTGGAGGGCTTTAGCCAGGTCTCAGAGATGCAGAGAATGTCAAATGAGTGTATATGAAGGAGGGAATGCATGTAGGGTATTTTGTTCTTTATGCTTTGGGTATTAAGATGTCCTATTAGGAAGGTATTATTGAGTTTGGGTATGGACATTAGGGGAGAGGAGAAAGTTGGACCAGGGTTAGGGTGGATATCTCCAGCTTGAAGGTTAAGAATGATAGGTTTCATAGTGAGGTTCCATTTTAGAAAGGTTAGAAATTTAGTTTTGTTATCAGAAGGCAAGACATATTTGAGATGTGACAGTCGGTGGAATCTAGGTAGTTGATAGTTAGGGGTAGAAGAAGTATATGGATATGAATTTAGAGGTTTGAGCAATGTTGTAGTGTGTTTATGTGGATTGAAAGGTTGGACATACAATGGTTTCTCATAGAGGGATAGGAGGTAAATTGAGCATAGGGTGGAAACTATTAGGGTAGAGAGTACAATCTGGGTTGGCAGGTATGGAGCCATAGAGGAAGTAGGAGTGTTTGTGAAAGGTAAGAGAAGTATGAGAGGATAAAGTAAAAAGGTGTATTTTATTGTAGAGTAGAAGTATAGAACAATGTAGGAAAGAAAAGAGAGGATAGGTGTAAAACAGAGATAGGAGTACAATAAAAGAGGTAAGTCTTAGTGTAAAAGGAGTATAATAAGGAGGTGTAAGTGGAAGAAATAAAGGGTAGAAATAGATAGAATAAGTGTGAGTATATGGCTGAGAAAGGGTAAGGGTGGGTGTGTATGGAAGGAAGGTAAGGAAGTTAGAGTGGGAAGGAGGAGGATTGGAAGATTAGAGTAGGGGGTGTGTCCAGGGAGCTTTAAGTTTAGGACCCCTGGGGGTGGGTGGGAATTGGGGGTAGGGAGGGGAGCGGAGTGAGCCCGCAGGGCGAAAGGAGCGGGTAGAAACAGGTAGTCAGATGGTTTGACAAGAAACAATCAGCAGAGCTAGATACTGAGGATAAGATTGGTAGTGAGGAGTAGGTAAGAGCAGAGATAAGCAAGGAGTCTGAGATGGAGAAGGTGGTTACAGACAGTAGTAATAAGGGTAAGGAGAGAGTATAAGGTAAGGTCTGGGAGGTCCAAAAGTTAGTTAAGGAAAACAAGAGAGCAGAAGGTAAAACAAGAGGTGAAAGCTGGTAAAGGGTGCCACCTAGTGGCTGGGTCCGCTATTGCAGGTGAGTTAGAGGGGGAGTAAGCTAGTTATAGAACTGGGAGGGGGTGACTGCAAGAAATAGGAGATGTAGTGAAGGTAAGGAGGCAGGTGATAGTAGTGCAAGAGGGGGGTAGAGACTGCTGGCTGTCCTGGCCTAATGTCTAAGTTATAACCCTTAAAGGGTTTGGTACAAAGGTATACAATAGTTCACAATGTTCTTAGCAGGTTATGGAGACCAGTGACATACTTTCTTATTTTTCTTGAAACAGGATGCAGGGAAATTAAGCTGTTAGATGCCACTGAAGTGATTCTGATAGGATTCTTTCCACAGGCAAGTTGGTTTCAAGAGACTAGTGCAGGTAATAGCACAGGAGGAATATGGAACTGAGAGGAGGGAGAAGAGACAAAGTGGTGTAGGGGAGGAAAAAAAAAAGAGTTAGCAATTGTAAAGGTAGGACTGGTACTACTTCACAGTAGAAAACAAACACAGACATAGATAGCAAGCAAATACTTATTCCCTTAGGAGTAGCAGCAATAGATGTAACATTTAAACCAACAGTTCAGCAAATTAATGTTGTAGCATGTCACAGCAGATAGCATAGACACTAAACATATAAAGCAAGCATGTAAATATTCCCTTAGAAATAGTAGCAGTAGATATTACATTTAAACCAGCCGTACAGCACATTAATACTAAAACAGGACACTGTTTCCAGGCTCAGAAGGACTATCATCTACATGTAGGATATCAGCTATAAAGCATACCCTATTTATTAATAGCAATCTTAAAATCAGCAGTTAAAAACAAGCAATAATATAGCTAAGCTTTGTTGATAGGTTCAGCAAATCATTTATCATATTTGATACATAATCTATAATAAGAAGGTTACTACAGTAAAATACAATACAGTAGATAAAGTCCGGGATAGGACAGTGCCAGACTATAGAGGTATAGGATGCAGCAATAAAGTAAGCACAACACCATGAGGAGTCTCTGCTAGGCTGCCTGGTCCCTTAAAAGCTAAAAGAAGCATTAAAGTTATAATGCGAGTATGCCAGCAGTAGCGGTTCAGCTCTAGGAACCAATCCAACTATTCAGAGCAATTATGAGACCAGCTGTATATAAAAATAAGAAAAGTTAACTTCAAACTGTTTTATTTGGAGAGAGCAGGGCAAACGACACGTTCAGAGTGTCTCGGCTTAGCTAGCACATTATCAAAAGCCGTTTGCTGGTTTAGCACAGGCAGTTTAGTGTAAGCGTACTCAGAACGGCTCCACATGGAAGGCGCCTCTCCAAAAACCTTCCATGGGCTAAAAACAGTCAACGTAACCACCACAAGCAGTTTTCACATTCACTGCGAGCAGTTATCGTCAGATATACTCGGAAGGGCTTCCTGTGAGTGGCGTTGGACCCAATAACCTTAAACTGGCTTAAATAGTACAAAAAGCCATTAATACGGCTAAACCAAGCATTTAACTATAGGCGAAGTCAAATATGGCTCCACGCAGGATGCGTTGTATTGAAAAAAGCCTTTTTCACGTGTACAGTAAGGAGTTAAGTTCAGGCATCAACTAAGAGCTCTAAGAGATTAGCGTAGTACTAAAAGCCTTTAACTGGCTTAGATCAAATAATTAAATAAAAACAAAGCCGTTTACACGGCTAAAACATACATTTAACTGTGGGCATAAGCAATAGTAGCTCCTTGAGATAGGCAAAAAGCCTTTAAGAGGTGTAGATCAAGTAACTAAATACAAACAGAGTCTAAAAACATACATTTAACTGTGGGCATGTGTAATAGTGGCTCCTTGAGATTAGCGTTGTTCAGAAGCCTTTAACAGGCGTAGTTCAGATAACAGATTACAAGAAAGCCGTTTACACGGTTTAAACCATATGTCTAGCTTTGGGCATACGCAATAGTGGCTCCACGTGGGAGGCATACAGCTAAAAGCCGATTATGGAGCAGAAAGCAGGTCACTGAGTACAGGACGCTCAGAAATGCTTCCGCAAGGGTTACAGACTACAGATATGCAGCAACA